>NC_069502.1:12724988-12881519 GCF_027579735.1 Bombina bombina | reverse complement strand
TTGCGTACTAAGCCTGGTTTTCTTCCGAAAGTTGTTTCCAACAAGAATATTAACCAGGAGATAGTTGTACCTTCTTTGTGTCCGAATCCAGTTTCAAAGAAGGAACGTTTGTTGCACAATTTGGACGTAGTCCGTGCTCTAAAATTCTATTTAGAGGCCACTAAAGATTTCAGACAAACTTCTTCTTTGTTTGTTGTTTATTCTGGTAAAAGGAGAGGTCAAAAAGCAACTTCTACCTCTCTTTCTTTTTGGCTTAAAAGCATTATCCGATTGGCTTATGAGACTGCCGGACAGCAGCCTCCTGAAAGAATCACAGCTCACTCCACTAGGGCTGTGGCTTCCACATGGGCCTTCAAGAACGAGGCTTCTGTTGACCAGATATGTAAGGCAGCGACTTGGTCTTCACTGCACACTTTTGCCAAATTTTACAAATTTGATACTTTTGCTTCTTCAGAGGCTATTTTTGGGAGAAAGGTTTTGCAAGCCGTGGTGCCTTCCATTTAGGTGACCTGATTTGCTCCCCCCCTTCATCCGTGTCCTAAAGCTTTGGTATTGGTTCCCACAAGTAAGGATGACGCCGTGGACCGGACACACCTATGTTGGAGAAAACAGAATTTATGCTTACCTGATAAATTACTTTCTCCAACGGTGTGTCCGGTCCACGGCCCGCCCTGGTTTTTTTAATCAGGTCTGATGAATTATTTTCTCTAACTACAGTCACCACGGTATCATGTGATTTCTCCTATGCATATTTCCTCCTGTACGTCGGTCGAATGACTGGGGTAGGCGGAGCCTAGGAGGGATCATATGACCAGCTTTGCTGGGCTCTTTGCCATTTCCTGTTGGGGAAGAGAATATCCCACAAGTAAGGATGACGCCGTGGACCGGACACACCGTTGGAGAAAGTAATTTATCAGGTAAGCATAATTCTGTTTTTCATTTCGCTGATATTACAAGTGAGACCCCAGCGGTTTTGCGCAAGCGGTATTGTGCAAGCTATTTTCATTTCGCTGATATTACAAGTGAGACCCCAGTGGTTTTGCGCAAGCGGTATTGTGTAAGCCATTTTCATTTCGCTGATATTACAAGTGAGACCACAGCGGTTTTGCGCAAGCGGTATTGTGTTTTTGCAAGCTATTTTCATTTCGCTGATATTACAAGTGAGACCCCAGCGGTTTTGCGCAAGCGGTATTGTGTTTTTGCAAGCTATTTTCATTTCGCTGATATTACAAGTGAGACCCCCAGCGGTTTTGCGCAAGCGGTATTGTGCAAGCTATTTTCATTTCGCTGATATTACAAGTGAGACCCCAGCGGTTTTGCGCAAGCGGGTATTGTGTTTTTGCAAGCTATTTTCATTTCGCTGATATTACAAGTGAGACCCCAGCGGTTTTGCGCAAGCGGTATTGTGTAAGCCATTTTCATTTCGCTGATATTACAAGTGAGACCCCAGCGGTTTTGCGCAAGCGGTATTGTGTAAGCCATTTTCATTTTGCTGATATTACAAGTGAGACCCCAGCGGTTTTGCGCAAGCGGTATTGTGTAAGCCATTTTCATTTTGCTGATATTACAAGTGAGACCCCAGCGGTTTTGCGCAAGCGGTATTGTGTAAGCCATTTCATTTCGCTGATATTACAAGTGAGACCCCAGCTGTTTTGCGCAAGCGGTATTGTGCAAGCTATTTTCATTTCGCTGATATTACAAGTGAGACCCCAGCGGTTTTGCGCAAGCGGTATTGTGTAAGCTATTTCATTTCGCTGATATTACAAGTGAGACCCCAGCGGTTTTGCGCAAGCGGTATTGTGTTTTTGCAAGCTATTTTCATTTCGCTGATATTACAAGTGAGACCCCAGCGATTTTGCGCAAGCGGTATTGTGTAAGCCATTTTCATTTCGCTGATATTACAAGTGAGACCTTAGCGGTTTTGCGCAAGCGGTATTGTGTAAGCCATTTTCATTTCGCTGATATTACAAGTGAGACCCCAGCGGTTTTGCGCAAGCGGTATTGTGCAAGCTATTTTCATTTAGCTGATATTACAAGTGAGACCCCAGCGGTTTTGCGCAAGCGGTATTGTGTAAGCTATTTTCATTTCGCTGATATTACAAGTGAGACCCCAGCGGTTTTGCGCAAGCGGTATTGTGTAAGCCATTTTCATTTTGCTGATATTACAAGTGAGACCCCAGCGGTTTTGCGCAAGCAGTATTGTGTAAGCCATTTTCATTTCGCTGATATTACAAGTGAGACCCCAGCGGTTTTGCGCAAGCGGTATTTTGTAAGCCATTTTCATTTTGCTGATATTACAAGTGAGACCCCAGCGGTTTTGCGCAAGCGGTATTGTGTTTTTGCAAGCTATTTTCATTTCGCTGATATTGCAAGTGAGACCCCAGCGGTTTTGCGCAAGCGGTATTGTGTAAGCCATTTTCATTTCGCTGATATTACAAGTGAGACCCCAGCGGTTTTGCGCAAGCGGTATTGTGTAAGCCATTTTCATTTTGCTGATATTACAAGTGAGACCCCAGCGGTTTTGCGCAAGCGGTATTGTGCAAGCTATTTTCATTTCGCTGATATTACAAGTGAGACCCCAGCGGTATTGTGTTTTTGCAAGCTATTTTCATTTCGCTGATATTGCAAGTGAGACCCCAGCGGTTTTGCGCAAGCGGTATTGTGTAAGCTATTTTCATTTCGCTGATATTACAAGTGAGACCCCAGCGGTTTTGCCCAAGCGGTATTGTGCAAGCTATTTTCATTTCGCTGATATTACAAGTGAGACCCCCAGCGGTTTTGCGTAAGCGGTATTGTGTAAGCCATTTTCATTTTGCTGATATTACAAGTGAGACCCCAGCGGTTTTGCGCAAGCGGTATTGTGTTTTTGCAAGCTATTTTCATTTCGCTGATATTGCAAGTGAGACCCCAGCGGTTTTGCGCAAGCGGTATTGTGTAAGCTATTTTCATTTCGCTGATATTGCAAGTGAGACCCCAGCGGTTTTGCGCAAGCGGTATTGTGCAAGCTATTTTCATTTTGCTGATATTACAAGTGAGACCCCAGCGGTTTTGCGCAAGCGGTATTGTGTAAGCCATTTTCATTTCGCTGATATTACAAGTGAGACCCCAGCGGTTTTGCGCAAGCGGTATTGTGTAAGCTATTTTCATTTCGCTGATATTGCAAGTGAGACCCCAGTGGTTTTGCGCAAGCGGTATTGTGTAAGCTATTTTCATTTCGCTGATATTACAAGTGAGACCCCAGCGGTTTTGCGCAAGCGGTATTGTGTAAGCTATTTTCATTTCGCTGATATTACAAGTGAGACCCCAGCGGTTTTGCGCAAGCGGTATTGTGTAAGCCATTTTCATTTTGCTGATATTACAAGTGAGACCCCAGCGGTTTTGCGCAAGCGGTATTGTGTAAGCCATTTTCATTTTGCTGATATTACAAGTGAGACCCCAGCGGTTTTGCGCAAGTGGTATTGTGTTTTTGCAAGCTATTTTCATTTCGCTGATATTGCAAGTGAGACCCCAGCGGTTTTGCGCAAGCGGTATTGTGTAAGCTATTTTCATTTCGCTGATATTGCAAGTGAGACCCCAGCGGTTTTGCGCAAGCGGTATTGTGTAAGCTATTTTCATTTCGCTGATATTACAAGTGAGACCCCAGCGGTTTTGCGCAAGCGGTATTGTGCAAGCTATTTTCATTTCGCTGATATTACAAGTGAGACCCCAGCGGTTTTGCGCAAGCGGTATTGTGTAAGCCATTTTCATTTTGCTGATATTACAAGTGAGACCCCAGCGGTTTTGCGCAAGCGGTATTGTGTTTTTGCAAGCTATTTTCATTTCGCTGATATTGCAAGTGAGACCCCAGCGGTTTTGCGCAAGCGGTATTGTGTAAGCCATATAATTTCGCTGAAAATACAAGTGAGACCCCAGCGGTTTTGCGCAAGCGGTATTGTGTAAGCCATTTTCATTTCGCTGATATAACAAGTGAGACCCCAGCGGTTTTGCGCAAGCGGTATTGTGTAAGCCATTTTCATTTTGCTGATATTACAAGTGAGACCCCAGCGGTTTTGCGCAAGCGGTATTGTGTAAGCCATTTTCATTTTGCTGATATTACAAGTGAGACCCCAGCGGTTTTGCGCAAGCGGTATTGTGTTTTTGCAAGCTATTTTCATTTTGCTGATATTGCAAGTGAGACCCCAGCGGTTTTGCGCAAGCGGTATTGTGTAAGCTATTTTCATTTCGCTGATATTACAAGTGAGACCCCAGCGGTTTTGCGCAAGCGGTATTGTGCAAGCTATTTTCATTTCGCTGATATTACAAGTGAGACCCCAGCGGTTTTGCGCAAGCGGTATTGTGTAAGCTATTTTCATTTCGCTGATATTACAAGTGAGACCCCAGCGGTTTTGCGCAAGCGGTATTGTGTAAGCTATTTTCATTTCGCTGATATTACAAGTGAGACCCCAGCGGTTTTGCGCAAGCGGTATTGTGCAAGCTATTTTCATTTCGCTGATATTACAAGTGAGACCCCAGCGGTTTTGCGCAAGCAGTATTGTGTAAGCTATTTTCATTTCGCTGATATTACAAGTGAGACCCCAGCGGTTTTGCGCAAGCGGTATTGTGTAAGCTATTTTCATTTCGCTGATATTACAAGTGAGACCCCAGCGGTTTTGCGCAAGCGGTATTGTGCAAGCTATTTTCATTTCGCTGATATTACAAGTGAGACCCCAGCGGTTTTGCGCAAGCGGTATTGTGTAAGCCATTTTCATTTCGCTGATATTACAAGTGAGACCCCAGCGGTTTTGCGCAAGCGGTATTGTGTTTTTGCAAGCTAATTTCATTTCTCTGATATTACAAGTGAGACCCCAGCGCTTTTGCGCAAGCGGTATTGTGCAAGCTATTTTCATTTGCTGATATTACAAGTGAGACCCCAGCGGTTTTGCGCAAGCGGTATTGTGTAAGCTATTTTCATTTTGCTGATATTACAAGTGAGACCCCAGCGGTTTTGCGCAAGCGGTATTGTGTAAGCTATTTTCATTTTGCTGATATTACAAGTGAGACCCCAGTGGTTTTGCGCAAGCGGTATTGTGTTTTTGCAAGCTATTTTCATTTCGCTGATATTGCAAGTGAGACCCCAGCGGTTTTGCGCAAGCGGTATTGTGTAAGCTATTTTCATTTCGCTGATATTACAAGTGAGACCCCAGCGGTTTTGCGCAAGCGGTATTGTGTTTTTGCAAGCTATTTTCATTTCGCTGATATTACAAGTGAGACCCCAGTGGTTTTGCGCAAGCGGGTATTGTGTTTGTGCAAGCTATTTTCATTTCGCTGATATTGCAAGTGAGACCCCAGCGGTTTTGCGCAAGCTATTTTCATTTCGCTGATATTACAAGTGAGACCCCAGCGGTTTTGCGCAAGCGGTATTGTGTAAGCCATTTTCATTTCGCTGATATTACAAGTGAGACCCCAGCGGTTTTGCGCAAGCGATATTGTGTAAGCCATTTTCATTTTGCTGATATTACATGTGAGACCCCAGCGGTTTTGCGCAAGCGGTATTGTGTTTTTGCAAGCTATTTTCATTTCGCTGATATTGCAAGTGAGACCCCAGCGGTTTTGCGCAAGCGGTATTGTGTTTTTGCAAGCTATTTTCATTTCGCTGATATTACAAGTGAGACCCCAGCGGTTTTGCGCAAGCGGTATTGTGCAAGCTATTTTCATTTCGCTGATATTACAAGTGAGACCCCAGCGGTTTTGCGCAAGCGGTATTGTGTAAGCCATTTTCATTTCGCTGATATTACAAGTGAGACCCCAGCGGTTTTGCGCAAGCGGTATTGTGTAAGCCATTTTCATTTTGCTGATATTACAAGTGAGACCCCAGTGGTTTTGCGCAAGCGGTATTGTGTAAGCCATTTTCATTTTGCTGATATTACAAGTGAGACCCCAGCGGTTTTGCGCAAGCGGTATTGTGTTTTTGCAAGCTATTTTCATTTCGCTGATATTACAAGTGAGACCCCAGCGGTTTTGCGCAAGCGGTATTGTGTTTTTGCAAGCTATTTTCATTTCGCTGATATTGCAAGTGAGACCCCAGCGGTTTTGCGCAAGCTATTTTCATTTCGCTGATATTACAAGTGAGACCCCAGCGGTTTTGCGCAAGCTATTTTCATTTCGCTGATATTACAAGTGAGACCCCAGCGGTTTTGCGCAAGCGGTATTGTGTAAGCTATTTTCATTTCGCTGATATTACAAGTGAGACCCCAGCGGTTTTGCGCAAGCGGTATTGTGTAAGCCATTTTCATTTTGCTGATATTACAAGTGAGACCCCAGCGGTTTTGCGCAAGCGGTATTGTGTTTTTGCAAGCTATTTTCATTTTGCTGATATTACAAGTGAGACCCCAGCGGTTTTGCGCAAGCGGTATTGTGCAAGCTATTTTCATTTCGCTGATATTACAAGTGAGACCCCAGCGGTTTTGCGCAAGCGGTATTGTGTTTTTGCAAGCTATTTTCATTTCGCTGATATTACAAGTGAGACCCCAGTGGTTTTGCGCAAGCGGTATTGTGCAAGCTATTTTCATTTCGCTGATATTACAAGTGAGACCCCAGCGGTTTTGCGCAAGCGGTATTGTGTAAGCCATTTTCATTTCGCTGATATTACAAGTGAGACCCCAGCGGTTTTGCGCAAGCGGTATTGTGTAAGCCATTTTCATTTCGCTGATATTACAAGTGAGACCCCAGCGGTTTTGCGCAAGCGGTATTGTGTAAGCCATTTTCATTTCGCTGATATTACATGTGAGACCCCAGCGGTTTTGCGCAAGCGGTATTGTGTTTTTGCAAGCTATTTTCATTTTGCTGATATTACAAGTGAGACCCCAGCGGTTTTGCGCAAGCGGTATTGTGCAAGCTATTTTCATTTGCTGATATTACAAGTGAGACCCCAGCGGTTTTGCGCAAGCGGTATTGTGTAAGCCATTTTCATTTCGCTGATATTACAAGTGAGACCCCAGTGGTTTTGCGCAAGCGGTATTGTGTAAGCTATTTTCATTTTGCTGATATTACAAGTGAGACCCCAGCGGTTTTGCGCAAGCGGTATTGTGTAAGCTATTTTCATTTCGCTGATATTACAAGTGAGACCCCAGCGGTTTTGCGCAAGCGGTATTGTGTAAGCCATTTTCATTTTGCTGATATTACAAGTGAGACCCCAGCGGTTTTGCGCAAGCGGTATTGTGTAAGCCATTTTCATTTTGCTGATATTACAAGTGAGACCCCAGCGGTTTTGCGCAAGCGGTATTGTGTTTTTGCAAGCTATTTTCATTTCGCTGATATTGCAAGTGAGACCCCAGCGGTTTTGCGCAAGCGGTATTGTGTAAGCCATTTTCATTTCGCTGATATTACAAGTGAGACCCCAGCGGTTTTGCGCAAGCGGTATTGTGTAAGCCATTTTCATTTTGCTGATATTACAAGTGAGACCCCAGCGGTTTTGCGCAAGCGGTATTGTGTAAGCTATTTTCATTTCGCTGATATTACAAGTGAGACCCCAGCGGTATTGTGTTTTTGCAAGCTATTTTCATTTCGCTGATATTGCAAGTGAGACCCCAGCGGTTTTGCGCAAGCGGTATTGTGTAAGCTATTTTCATTTCGCTGATATTACAAGTGAGACCCCAGCGGTTTTGCGCAAGCGGTATTGTGCAAGCTATTTTCATTTCGCTGATATTGCAAGTGAGACCCCAGCGGTTTTGCGCAAGCGGTATTGTGTAAGCCATTTTCATTTTGCTGATATTTCAAGTGAGACCCCAGCGGTTTTGCGCAAGCGGTATTGTGTAAGCTATTTTCATTTCGCTGATATTGCAAGTGAGACCCCAGTGGTTTTGCGCAAGCGGTATTGTGTAAGCTATTTTCATTTTGCTGATATTACAAGTGAGACCCCAGCGGTTTTGCGCAAGCGGTATTGTGTAAGCTATTTTCATTTCGCTGATATTACAAGTGAGACCCCAGCGGTTTTGCGCAAGCGGTATTGTGTAAGCCATTTTCATTTTGCTGATATTACAAGTGAGACCCCAGCGGTTTTGCGCAAGCGGTATTGTGTAAGCCATTTTCATTTAGCTGATATTACAAGTGAGACCCCAGCGGTTTTGCGCAAGCGGTATTGTGTAAGCCATTTTCATTTTGCTGATATTACAAGTGAGACCCCAGCGGTTTTGCGCAATCGGTATTGTGTAAGCTATTTTCATTTCGCTGATATTACAAGTGAGACCCCCAGCGGTTTTGCGCAAGCGGTATTGTGCAAGCTATTTTCATTTCGCTGATATTACAAGTGAGACCCCAGCGGTTTTGCGCAAGCGGTATTGTGTAAGCCATTTTCATTTTGCTGATATTACAAGTGAGACCCCAGCGGTTTTGCGCAAGCGGTATTGTGTTTTTGCAAGCTATTTTCATTTCGCTGATATTGCAAGTGAGACCCCAGCGGTTTTGCGCAAGCGGTATTATGTAAGCCATTTTAATTTCGCTGATATTACAAGTGAGACCCCAGCGGTTTTGCGCAAGCGGTATTGTGTAAGCCATTTTCATTTCGCTGATATAACAAGTGAGACCCCAGCGGTTTTGCGCAAGCGGTATTGTGTAAGCCATTTTCATTTTGCTGATATTACAAGTGAGACCCCAGCGGTTTTGCGCAAGCGGTATTGTGTAAGCCATTTTCATTTTGCTGATATTACAAGTGAGACCCCAGCGGTTTTGCGCAAGCGGTATTGTGTTTTTGCAAGCTATTTTCATTTTGCTGATATTGCAAGTGAGACCCCAGCGGTTTTGCGCAAGCGGTATTGTGTAAGCCATTTTAATTTCGCTGATATTACAAGTGAGACCCCAGCGGTTTTGCGCAAGCGGTATTGTGCAAGCTATTTTCATTTCGCTGATATTACATGTGAGACCCCAGCGGTTTTGCGCAAGCGGTATTGTGTAAGCTATTTTCATTTCGCTGATATTACAAGTGAGACCCCAGCGGTTTTGCGCAAGCGGTATTGTGTAAGCTATTTTCATTTCGCTGATATTACAAGTGAGACCCCAGCGGTTTTGCGCAAGCGGTATTGTGTAAGCAATTTTCATTTCGCTGATATTACAAGTGAGACCCCAGCGGTTTTGCGCAAGCAGCATTGTGTAAGCTATTTTCATTTCGCTGATATTACAAGTGAGACCCCAGCGGTTTTGCGCAAGCGGTATTGTGCAAGCTATTTTCATTTCGCTGATATTACAAGTGAGACCCCAGCGGTTTTGCGCAAGCGGTTTTGTGTAAGCTATTTTCATTTCGCTGATATTACAAGTGAGACCCCAGCGGTTTTGCGCAAGCGGTATTGTGCAAGCTATTTTCATTTCGCTGATATTACAAGTGAGACCCCAGCGGTTTTGCGCAAGCGGTATTGTGTAAGCCATTTTCATTTCGCTGATATTACAAGTGAGACCCCAGCGGTTTTGCGCAAGCGGTATTGTGTTTTTGCAAGCTATTTTCATTTCTCTGATATTACAAGTGAGACCCCAGCGGTTTTGCGCAAGCGGTATTGTGCAAGCTATTTTCATTTGCTGATATTACAAGTGAGACCCCAGCGGTTTTGCGCAAGCGGTATTGTGTAAGCTATTTTCATTTTGCTGATATTACAAGTGAGACCCCAGCGGTTTTGCGCAAGCGGTATTGTGTAAGCTATTTTCATTTTGCTGATATTACAAGTGAGACCCAGCGGTTTTGCGCAAGCGGTTTTGTGTAAGCCATTTTCATTTCGCTGATATTACAAGTGAGACCCCAGCGGTTTTGCGCAAGCGGTATTGTGTAAGCCATTTTCATTTTGCTGATATTACAAGTGAGACCCCAGTGGTTTTGCGCAAGCGGTATTGTGTTTTTGCAAGCTATTTTCATTTCGCTGATATTGCAAGTGAGACCCCAGCGGTTTTGCGCAAGCGGTATTGTGTAAGCTATTTTCAATTTCGGCTGTTATTACAAGTGAGACCCCCAGCGGTTTTGCGGCAAGCGGTATTGTGCAAGCTATTTTCATTTCGCTGATATTACAAGTGAGACCCCAGCGGTTTTGCGCAAGCGGTATTGTGTAAGCCATTTTCATTTCGCTCGATATTACAAGTGAGACCCCAGCGGTTTTGCGCAAGCGGTATTGTGTAAGCTATTTTCATTTCGCTGATATTACAAGTGAGACCCCAGCGGTTTTGCGCAAGCGGTATTGTGTTTTTGCAAGCTATTTTCATTTCGCTGATATTACAAGTGAGACCCCAGCGGTTTTGCGCAAGCGGTATTGTGCAAGCTATTTTCATTTCGCTGATATTACAAGTGAGACCCCAGCGGTTTTGCGCAAGCGGTATTGTGTAAGCTATTTTCATTTCGCTGATATTACAAGTGAGACCCCAGCGGTTTTGCGCAAGCGGTATTGTGTAAGCCATTTTCATTTCGCTGATATTACAAGTGAGACCCCAGCGGTTTTGCGCAAGCGGTATTGTGTAAGCCATTTTCATTTCGCTGATATTACAAGTGAGACCCCAGCGGTTTTGCGCAAGCGGTATTGTGTAAGCCATTTTCATTTCGCTGATATTACAAGTGAGACCCCAGCGGTTTTGCGCAAGCGGTATTGTGTAAGCCATTTTCATTTTGCTGATATTACAAGTGAGACCCCAGCGGTTTTGCGCAAGCGGTATTGTGTAAGCCATTTTCATTTCGCTGATATTACAAGTGAGACCCCAGCTGTTTTGCGCAAGCGGTATTGTGCAAGCTATTTTCATTTCGCTGATATTACAAGTGAGACCCCAGCGGTTTTGCGCAAGCGGTATTGTGTAAGCTATTTTCATTTCGCTGATATTACAAGTGAGACCCCAGCGGTTTTGCGCAAGCGGTATTGTGTTTTTGCAAGCTATTTTCATTTCGCTGATATTACAAGTGAGACCCCAGCGGTTTTGCGCAAGCGGTATTGTGTAAGCCATTTTCATTTCGCTGATATTACAAGTGAGACCCCTAGCGGTTTTGCGCAAGCGGTATTGTGTAAGCCATTTTCATTTCGCTGATATTACAAGTGAGACCCCAGCGGTTTTGCGCAAGCGGTATTGTGCAAGCTATTTTCATTTAGCTGATATTACAAGTGAGACCCCAGCGGTTTTGCGCAAGCGGTATTGTGTAAGCTATTTTCATTTCGCTGATATTACAAGTGAGACCCCAGCGGTTTTGCGCAAGCGGTATTGTGTAAGCCATTTTCATTTTGCTGATATTACAAGTGAGACCCCAGCGGTTTTGCGCAAGCAGTATTGTGTAAGCCATTTTCATTTCGCTGATATTACAAGTGAGACCCCAGCGGTTTTGCGCAAGCGGTATTTTGTAAGCCATTTTCATTTTGCTGATATTACAAGTGAGACCCCAGCGGTTTTGCGCAAGCGGTATTGTGTTTTTGCAAGCTATTTTCATTTCGCTGATATTGCAAGTGAGACCCCAGCGGTTTTGCGCAAGCGGTATTGTGTAAGCCATTTTCATTTCGCTGATATTACAAGTGAGACCCCAGCGGTTTTGCGCAAGCGGTATTGTGTAAGCCATTTTCATTTTGCTGATATTACAAGTGAGACCCCAGCGGTTTTGCGCAAGCGGTATTGTGCAAGCTATTTTCATTTCGCTGATATTACAAGTGAGACCCCAGCGGTATTGTGTTTTTGCAAGCTATTTTCATTTCGCTGATATTGCAAGTGAGACCCCAGCGGTTTTGCGCAAGCGGTATTGTGTAAGCTATTTTCATTTCGCTGATATTACAAGTGAGACCCCAGCGGTTTTGCCCAAGCGGTATTGTGCAAGCTATTTTCATTTCGCTGATATTACAAGTGAGACCCCAGCGGTTTTGCGTAAGCGGTATTGTGTAAGCCATTTTCATTTTGCTGATATTACAAGTGAGACCCCAGCGGTTTTGCGCAAGCGGTATTGTGTTTTTGCAAGCTATTTTCATTTCGCTGATATTGCAAGTGAGACCCCAGCGGTTTTGCGCAAGCGGTATTGTGTAAGCTATTTTCATTTCGCTGATATTGCAAGTGAGACCCCAGCGGTTTTGCGCAAGCGGTATTGTGCAAGCTATTTTCATTTTGCTGATATTACAAGTGAGACCCCAGCGGTTTTGCGCAAGCGGTATTGTGTAAGCCATTTTCATTTCGCTGATATTACAAGTGAGACCCCAGCGGTTTTGCGCAAGCGGTATTGTGTAAGCTATTTTCATTTCGCTGATATTGCATGTGAGACCCCAGTGGTTTTGCGCAAGCGGTATTGTGTAAGCTATTTTCATTTCGCTGATATTACAAGTGAGACCCCAGCGGTTTTGCGCAAGCGGTATTGTGTAAGCTATTTTCATTTCGCTGATATTACAAGTGAGACCCCAGCGGTTTTGCGCAAGCGGTATTGTGTAAGCCATTTTCATTTAGCTGATATTACAAGTGAGACCCCAGCGGTTTTGCGCAAGCGGTATTGTGTAAGCCATTTTCATTTTGCTGATATTACAAGTGAGACCCCAGCGGTTTTGCGCAAGTGGTATTGTGTTTTTGCAAGCTATTTTCATTTCGCTGATATTGCAAGTGAGACCCCAGCGGTTTTGCGCAAGCGGTATTGTGTAAGCTATTTTCATTTCGCTGATATTGCAAGTGAGACCCCAGCGGTTTTGCGCAAGCGGTATTGTGTAAGCTATTTTCATTTCGCTGATATTACAAGTGAGACCCCAGCGGTTTTGCGCAAGCGGTATTGTGCAAGCTATTTTCATTTCGCTGATATTACAAGTGAGACCCCAGCGGTTTTGCGCAAGCGGTATTGTGTAAGCCATTTTCATTTTGCTGATATTACAAGTGAGACCCCAGCGGTTTTGCGCAAGCGGTATTGTGTTTTTGCAAGCTATTTTCATTTCGCTGATATTGCAAGTGAGACCCCAGCGGTTTTGCGCAAGCGGTATTGTGTAAGCCATTTTAATTTCGCTGATATTACAAGTGAGACCCCAGCGGTTTTGCGCAAGCGGTATTGTGTAAGCCATTTTCATTTCGCTGATATAACAAGTGAGACCCCAGCGGTTTTGCGCAAGCGGTATTGTGTAAGCCATTTTCATTTTGCTGATATTACAAGTGAGACCCCAGCGGTTTTGCGCAAGCGGTATTGTGTAAGCCATTTTCATTTTGCTGATATTACAAGTGAGACCCCAGCGGTTTTGCGCAAGCGGTATTGTGTTTTTGCAAGCTATTTTCATTTTGCTGATATTGCAAGTGAGACCCCAGCGGTTTTGCGCAAGCGGTATTGTGTAAGCTATTTTCATTTCGCTGATATTACAAGTGAGACCCCAGCGGTTTTGCGCAAGCGGTATTGTGCAAGCTATTTTCATTTCGCTGATATTACAAGTGAGACCCCAGCGGTTTTGCGCAAGCGGTATTGTGTAAGCTATTTTCATTTCGCTGATATTACAAGTGAGACCCCAGCGGTTTTGCGCAAGCGGTATTGTGTAAGCTATTTTCATTTCGCTGATATTACAAGTGAGACCCCAGCGGTTTTGCGCAAGCGGTATTGTGCAAGCTATTTTCATTTCGCTGATATTACAAGTGAGACCCCAGCGGTTTTGCGCAAGCAGTATTGTGTAAGCTATTTTCATTTCGCTGATATTACAAGTGAGACCCCAGCGGTTTTGCGCAAGCGGTATTGTGTAAGCTATTTTCATTTCGCTGATATTACAAGTGAGACCCCAGCGGTTTTGCGCAAGCGGTATTGTGCAAGCTATTTTCATTTCGCTGATATTTTACAAGTGAGACCCCAGCGGTTTTGCGCAAGCGGTATTGTGTAAGCCATTTTCATTTCGCTGATATTACAAGTGAGACCCCAGCGGTTTTGCGCAAGCGGTATTGTGTTTTTGCAAGCTAATTTCATTTCTCTGATATTACAAGTGAGACCCCAGCGCTTTTGCGCAAGCGGTATTGTGCAAGCTATTTTCATTTGCTGATATTACAAGTGAGACCCCAGCGGTTTTGCGCAAGCGGTATTGTGTAAGCTATTTTCATTTTGCTGATATTACAAGTGAGACCCCAGCGGTTTTGCGCAAGCGGTATTGTGTAAGCTATTTTCATTTTGCTGATATTACAAGTGAGACCCCAGTGGTTTTGCGCAAGCGGTATTGTGTTTTTGCAAGCTATTTTCATTTCGCTGATATTGCAAGTGAGACCCCAGCGGTTTTGCGCAAGCGGTATTGTGTAAGCTATTTTCATTTCGCTGATATTACAAGTGAGACCCCAGCGGTTTTGCGCAAGCGGTATTGTGTTTTTGCAAGCTATTTTCATTTCGCTGATATTACAAGTGAGACCCCAGTGGTTTTGCGCAAGCGGTATTGTGTTTTTGCAAGCTATTTTCATTTCGCTGATATTGCAAGTGAGACCCCAGCGGTTTTGCGCAAGCTATTTTCATTTCGCTGATATTACAAGTGAGACCCCAGCGGTTTTGCGCAAGCGGTATTGTGTAAGCCATTTTCATTTCGCTGATATTACAAGTGAGACCCCAGCGGTTTTGCGCAAGCGATATTGTGTAAGCCATTTTCATTTTGCTGATATTACATGTGAGACCCCAGCGGTTTTGCGCAAGCGGTATTGTGTTTTTGCAAGCTATTTTCATTTCGCTGATATTGCAAGTGAGACCCCAGCGGTTTTGCGCAAGCGGTATTGTGTTTTTGCAAGCTATTTTCATTTCGCTGATATTACAAGTGAGACCCCAGCGGTTTTGCGCAAGCGGTATTGTGCAAGCTATTTTCATTTCGCTGATATTACAAGTGAGACCCCAGCGGTTTTGCGCAAGCGGTATTGTGTAAGCCATTTTCATTTCGCTGATATTACAAGTGAGACCCCAGCGGTTTTGCGCAAGCGGTATTGTGTAAGCCATTTTCATTTTGCTGATATTACAAGTGAGACCCCAGTGGTTTTGCGCAAGCGGTATTGTGTAAGCCATTTTCATTTTGCTGATATTACAAGTGAGACCCCAGCGGTTTTGCGCAAGCGGTATTGTGTTTTTGCAAGCTATTTTCATTTCGCTGATATTACAAGTGAGACCCCAGCGGTTTTGCGCAAGCGGTATTGTGTTTTTGCAAGCTATTTTCATTTCGCTGATATTGCAAGTGAGACCCCAGCGGTTTTGCGCAAGCTATTTTCATTTCGCTGATATTACAAGTGAGACCCCAGCGGTTTTGCGCAAGCTATTTTCATTTCGCTGATATTACAAGTGAGACCCCAGCGGTTTTGCGCAAGCGGTATTGTGTAAGCCATTTTCATTTCGCTGATATTACAAGTGAGACCCCAGCGGTTTTGCGCAAGCGGTATTGTGTAAGCCATTTTCATTTTGCTGATATTACAAGTGAGACCCCAGCGGTTTTGCGCAAGCGGTATTGTGTTTTTGCAAGCTATTTTCATTTTGCTGATATTACAAGTGAGACCCCAGCGGTTTTGCGCAAGCGGTATTGTGCAAGCTATTTTCATTTCGCTGATATTACAAGTGAGACCCCAGCGGTTTTGCGCAAGCGGTATTGTGTTTTTGCAAGCTATTTTCATTTCGCTGATATTACAAGTGAGACCCCAGTGGTTTTGCGCAAGCGGTATTGTGCAAGCTATTTTCATTTCGCTGATATTACAAGTGAGACCCCAGCGGTTTTGCGCAAGCGGTATTGTGTAAGCCATTTTCATTTCGCTGATATTACAAGTGAGACCCCAGCGGTTTTGCGCAAGCGGTATTGTGTAAGCCATTTTCATTTCGCTGATATTACAAGTGAGACCCCAGCGGTTTTGCGCAAGCGGTATTGTGTAAGCCATTTTCATTTCGCTGATATTACATGTGAGACCCCAGCGGTTTTGCGCAAGCGGTATTGTGTTTTTGCAAGCTATTTTCATTTTGCTGATATTACAAGTGAGACCCCAGCGGTTTTGCGCAAGCGGTATTGTGCAAGCTATTTTCATTTGCTGATATTACAAGTGAGACCCCAGCGGTTTTGCGCAAGCGGTATTGTGTAAGCCATTTTCATTTCGCTGATATTACAAGTGAGACCCCAGTGGTTTTGCGCAAGCGGTATTGTGTAAGCTATTTTCATTTTGCTGATATTACAAGTGAGACCCCAGCGGTTTTGCGCAAGCGGTATTGTGTAAGCTATTTTCATTTCGCTGATATTACAAGTGAGACCCCAGCGGTTTTGCGCAAGCGGTATTGTGTAAGCCATTTTCATTTTGCTGATATTACAAGTGAGACCCCAGCGGTTTTGCGCAAGCGGTATTGTGTAAGCCATTTTCATTTTGCTGATATTACAAGTGAGACCCCAGCGGTTTTGCGCAAGCGGTATTGTGTTTTTGCAAGCTATTTTCATTTCGCTGATATTGCAAGTGAGACCCCAGCGGTTTTGCGCAAGCGGTATTGTGTAAGCCATTTTCATTTCGCTGATATTACAAGTGAGACCCCAGCGGTTTTGCGCAAGCGGTATTGTGTAAGCCATTTTCATTTCGCTGATATTACAAGTGAGACCCCAGCGGTTTTGCGCAAGCGGTATTGTGTAAGCCATTTTCATTTTGCTGATATTACAAGTGAGACCCCAGCGGTTTTGCGCAAGCGGTATTGTGCAAGCTATTTTCATTTCGCTGATATTACAAGTGAGACCCCAGCGGTATTGTGTTTTTGCAAGCTATTTTCATTTCGCTGATATTGCAAGTGAGACCCCAGCGGTTTTGCGCAAGCGGTATTGTGTAAGCTATTTTCATTTCGCTGATATTACAAGTGAGACCCCAGCGGTTTTGCGCAAGCGGTATTGTGCAAGCTATTTTCATTTCGCTGATATTACAAGTGAGACCCCAGCGGTTTTGCGTAAGCGGTATTGTGTAAGCCATTTTCATTTTGCTGATATTACAAGTGAGACCCCAGCGGTTTTGCGCAAGCGGTATTGTGTAAGCTATTTTCATTTCGCTGATATTGCAAGTGAGACCCCAGTGGTTTTGCGCAAGCGGTATTGTGTAAGCTATTTTCATTTCGCTGATATTACAAGTGAGACCCCAGCGGTTTTGCGCAAGCGGTATTGTGTAAGCTATTTTCATTTCGCTGATATTACAAGTGAGACCCCAGCGGTTTTGCGCAAGCGGTATTGTGTAAGCCATTTTCATTTTGCTGATATTACAAGTGAGACCCCAGCGGTTTTGCGCAAGCGGTATTGTGTAAGCCATTTTCATTTTGCTGATATTACAAGTGAGACCCCAGCGGTTTTGCGCAAGCGGTATTGTGTAAGCCATTTTCATTTTGCTGATATTACAAGTGAGACCCCAGCGGTTTTGCGCAATCGGTATTGTGTAAGCTATTTTCATTTCGCTGATATTACAAGTGAGACCCCAGCGGTTTTGCGCAAGCGGTATTGTGCAAGCTATTTTCATTTCGCTGATATTACAAGTGAGACCCCAGCGGTTTTGCGCAAGCGGTATTGTGTAAGCCATTTTCATTTTGCTGATATTACAAGTGAGACCCCAGCGGTTTTGCGCAAGCGGTATTGTGTTTTTGCAAGCTATTTTCATTTCGCTGATATTGCAAGTGAGACCCCAGCGGTTTTGCGCAAGCGGTATTATGTAAGCCATTTTAATTTCGCTGATATTACAAGTGAGACCCCAGCGGTTTTGCGCAAGCGGTATTGTGTAAGCCATTTTCATTTCGCTGATATAACAAGTGAGACCCCAGCGGTTTTGCGCAAGCGGTATTGTGTAAGCCATTTTCATTTTGCTGATATTACAAGTGAGACCCCAGCGGTTTTGCGCAAGCGGTATTGTGTAAGCCATTTTCATTTTGCTGATATTACAAGTGAGACCCCAGCGGTTTTGCGCAAGCGGTATTGTGTTTTTGCAAGCTATTTTCATTTTGCTGATATTGCAAGTGAGACCCCAGCGGTTTTGCGCAAGCGGTATTGTGTAAGCTATTTTCATTTCGCTGATATTACAAGTGAGACCCCAGCGGTTTTGCGCAAGCGGTATTGTGCAAGCTATTTTCATTTCGCTGATATTACATGTGAGACCCCAGCGGTTTTGCGCAAGCGGTATTGTGTAAGCTATTTTCATTTCGCTGATATTACAAGTGAGACCCCAGCGGTTTTGCGCAAGCGGTATTGTGTAAGCTATTTTCATTTCGCTGATATTACAAGTGAGACCCCAGCGGTTTTGCGCAAGCGGTATTGTGCAAGCTATTTTCATTTCGCTGATATTACAAGTGAGACCCCAGCGGTTTTGCGCAAGCAGCATTGTGTAAGCTATTTTCATTTCGCTGATATTACAAGTGAGACCCCAGCGGTTTTGCGCAAGCGGTATTGTGCAAGCTATTTTCATTTCGCTGATATTACAAGTGAGACCCCAGCGGTTTTGCGCAAGCGGTATTGTGTAAGCTATTTTCATTTCGCTGATATTACAAGTGAGACCCCAGCGGTTTTGCGCAAGCGGTATTGTGCAAGCTATTTTCATTTCGCTGATATTACAAGTGAGACCCCAGCGGTTTTGCGCAAGCGGTATTGTGTAAGCCATTTTCATTTCGCTGATATTACAAGTGAGACCCCAGCGGTTTTGCGCAAGCGGTATTGTGTTTTTGCAAGCTATTTTCATTTCTCTGATATTACAAGTGAGACCCCAGCGGTTTTGCGCAAGCGGTATTGTGCAAGCTATTTTCATTTGCTGATATTACAAGTGAGACCCCAGCGGTTTTGCGCAAGCGGTATTGTGTAAGCTATTTTCATTTTGCTGATATTACAAGTGAGACCCCAGCGGTTTTGCGCAAGCGGTATTGTGTAAGCTATTTTCATTTTGCTGATATTACAAGTGAGACCCCAGCGGTTTTGCGCAAGCGGTTTTGTGTAAGCCATTTTCATTTCGCTGATATTACAAGTGAGACCCCAGCGGTTTTGCGCAAGCGGTATTGTGTAAGCCATTTTCATTTTGCTGATATTACAAGTGAGACCCCAGTGGTTTTGCGCAAGCGGTATTGTGTTTTTGCAAGCTATTTTCATTTCGCTGATATTGCAAGTGAGACCCCAGCGGTTTTGCGCAAGCGGTATTGTGTAAGCTATTTTCATTTCGCTGATATTACAAGTGAGACCCCAGCGGTTTTGCGCAAGCGGTATTGTGTAAGCCATTTTCATTTTGCTGATATTACAATTGAGACCCCAGCGGTTTTGCACAAGCGGTATTGTGCAAGCTATTTTCATTTCGCTGATATTACAAGTGAGACCCCAGCGGTTTTGCGCAAGCGGTATTGTGTAAGCCATTTTCATTTTGCTGATATTACAAGTGAGACCCCAGCGGTTTTGCGCAAGCGGTATTGTGTAAGCCATTTTCATTTCGCTGATATTACAAGTGAGACCCCAGCGGTTTTGCGCAAGCGATATTGTGTAAGCCATTTTCATTTTGCTGATATTACATGTGAGACCCCAGCGGTTTTGCGCAAGCGGTATTGTGTTTTTGCAAGCTATTTTCATTTCGCTGATATTGCAAGTGAGACCCCAGCGGTTTTGCGCAAGCGGTATTGTGTTTTTGCAAGCTATTTTCATTTCCCTGATATTACAAGTGAGACCCCAGCGGTTTTGCGCAAGCGGTATTGTGCAAGCTATTTTCATTTCGCTGATATTACAAGTGAGACCCCAGCGGTTTTGCGCAAGCGGTATTGTGTAAGCCATTTTCATTTCGCTGATATTACAATTGAGACCCCAGCGGTTTTGCGCAAGCGGTATTGTGTAAGCCATTTTCATTTTGCTGATATTACAAGTGAGACCCCAGTGGTTTTGCGCAAGCGGTATTGTGTAAGCCATTTTCATTTTGCTGATATTACAAGTGAGACCCCAGCGGTTTTGCGCAAGCGGTATTGTGTTTTTGCAAGCTATTTTCATTTCGCTGATATTACAAGTGAGACCCCAGCGGTTTTGCGCAAGCGGTTTTGTGTTTTTGCAAGCTATTTTCATTTCGCTGATATTGCAAGTGAGACCCCAGCGGTTTTGCGCAAGCTATTTTCATTTCGCTGATATTACAAGTGAGACCCCAGCGGTTTTGCGCAAGCTATTTTCATTTCGCTGATATTACAAGTGAGACCCCAGCGGTTTTGCGCAAGCGGTATTGTGTAAGCCATTTTCATTTCGCTGATATTACAAGTGAGACCCCAGCGGTTTTGCGCAAGCGGTATTGTGTAAGCCATTTTCATTTTGCTGATATTACAAGTGAGACCCCAGCGGTTTTGCGCAAGCGGTATTGTGTTTTTGCAAGCTATTTTCATTTCGCTGATATTACAAGTGAGACCCCAGCGGTTTTGCGCAAGCGGTATTGTGCAAGCTATTTTCATTTCGCTGATATTACAAGTGAGACCCCAGCGGTTTTGCGCAAGCGGTATTGTGTTTTTGCAAGCTATTTTCATTTCGCTGATATTACAAGTGAGACCCCAGCGGTTTTGCGCAAGCGGTATTGTGTTTTTGCAAGCTATTTTCATTTCGCTGATATTACAAGTGAGACCCCAGTGGTTTTGCGCAAGCGGTATTGTGCAAGCTATTTTCATTTCGCTGATATTACAAGTGAGACCCCAGCGGTTTTGCGCAAGCGGTATTGTGTAAGCCATTTTCATTTCGCTGATATTACAAGTGAGACCCCAGCGGTTTTGCGCAAGCGGTATTGTGTAAGCCATTTTCATTTCGCTGATATTACAAGTGAGACCCCAGCGGTTTTGCGCAAGCGGTATTGTGTAAGCCATTTTCATTTCGCTGATATTACATGTGAGACCCCAGCGGTTTTGCGCAAGCGGTATTGTGTTTTTGCAAGCTATTTTCATTTTGCTGATATTACAAGTGAGACCCCAGCGGTTTTGCGCAAGCGGTATTGTGTAAGCTATTTTCATTTCGCTGATATTACAAGTGAGACCCCAGCGGTTTTGCGCAAGCGGTATTGTGTAAGCTATTTTCATTTTGCTGATATTACAAGTGAGACCCCAGCGGTTTTGCGCAAGCGGTATTGTGTAAGCCATTTTCATTTCGCTGATATTACAAGTGAAGTAAAATTGGGAAATTGCCATTTACGCTTCAATTACCTCAATCGCAGAGCTGTGTTTAACTGTTGTCCAAAACAAAATAGTTGCACAAAACACTTAAACCCAAGGGACACTGAACCCAAATTTTTTTCTTTTGTGATTCAGATAGAGCAGCAATTTTAAGTAACTTTCTAATTTACTCCTATTATCAATTTTTATTCATTCTCTTGGTATCTTTATTTGAAATGCAAGAATGTAAGTTTAGATTCCGGACCATTTTTGGTGAACAACCTGGGTTGTTCTTGCTGATTGGTGGATAAATTCATCCGCCAATAAAAAAAGTGCTGTCCAGAGTAGTGAACCAAAAAAAGCTTAGATGCCTTTTTTTTCAAGATAAGAAAGCAAGAGAACGAAGAAAAATTGATAATAGTAAATTAGAAAGTTGTTTAAAATGTTATGCTCTATCTGAATCACAAAAGAAAAAAATTGGGTTCAGTGTCCCTTTAAAAGATACATTACACAGTACAGTTACAATGTTACAAACGCATACACATATAGCACTCAAATCCCACACAAATAATGTAACAACTATAGGATGGTAAGCGTCAACAAAAGAAATAACAATGAAACTTTATTAGGTATAATGGGTACATTAAAAACAACTAGAGAAATATGGGCTGGATACAATCACACCAGGAAACAAATTATATGCAGTTACTTAGGTCAGTATAGAGATGGGGTCGACAAAATAGACCTTAAATGTGTGTCTCCCCTACTAGATTATTGTTACGGCTTGAAGGAAAAATAGAAATTCTCAAATTGTGTTGATGCAAACAGTATATATGATGATTTAACGCTCAGAAATGCAACCATTCAATATGTAGCACTGCTTGCTACGACACTTGTATAATAACAGGGTATTGTATTCCCACAGCAATTGTGTATGTGTATTTGTATACTGTGCCTAAAAGTCCTTTAATGGTAGCCAGGTTTAGATTGCTCTAATTATTGTGTTCATTATCACCAAGCAATCTTAATATTGAGTATCCAAAGGTATAGAAAAAATATCTATGGGAATCAGAGGCGGAAACTTGGAAGAAATCCTATTGAAGAAAGAAAGTCTTTGGATCTACCTCATGAACTGCCCACTAGGTCTTAATGAAAATATTTTTTTTTTACATATCTCTGACAATATATATTCAATCCAGTAAATGCTCTCCAATTCACGTATTTACTCTTATTCACTATATTGTGTTAGTGATTTTTATTCACTCAGTCATTTTCACTTATTACTAAAAATGATAAACAAATATAGATGAGTACACTTCATCTCCTGTAAATAGCACAGGACCGGAATTTTTTCACAACTTTCACACAATTCGGTCATTTGTGATCAAATAGCGGTCAGTTACACCAGTTCACGTATCACACTTTGGTGACTATCAAAAGATGTAGGTTGTCACGAAGCAACCATCTACTGTTATTGAGACATATATAATTGTCCCAATACACTTAATGTTAGGTGATATGGGTCCAGTAATTGATCACTATATTCATAGAATGTAACTATTAATACCTGGTCACTTACCAGGCAATACTCTTCATTTATTAACATTAGGGATGCACCGAGATGAAAATTCTGGACCGAAACAGATACCGAAAATTCAGGATGCCCTTGGCCAAAAAACTAAACCGAAATTTCTTTTTTTCTTTTTTTAACTACAGTGTGTGTGTAGCTGAGAGAGCTTGTAGGCGGGAAAGCTCCAACAAATGGGCATGGTCACTTGTGTACCGTAGGGCGTGATCTGCAGTGAAACTGGTGGAGCTCTACAAGGGAGAGTGTGGTTATAGCCAGACAACAATACGAGGTGGACATGTGTTTTGTTTTTGGGTGTAGTTATCCGTGCAATGGGCGTGGCTGCTCCTTATCGTCTCTCATCTTATCTCCGCCTAGTTCCTGGTTAGGGTCTCACACTGACCCGTCAGATTATATGTCCGGAGCCCCAAATGGAGACTGCCTATCACCAGGGCCACCGGACTTGGCTACAACCTTACGTGCAAGGTGGTTATAGAAAGTTACTGTGCTTTTTTGTATACACTGTCTGGTGGGTGCTAATTTGTACCGACTGTGTGCGAGCTTGGGGCTTATGTATATATAGTGTGCACGCACAAGAGGCTGATGTATGAGCACTGTATATAAGGCTTATACATATTCACTGTGTGTGCTTAGGGCTGTGTCTGATAATATCAAGTGTTTAGAAACATCCCCTTTGAATACTGTATTCAGAACTTATCGGTTATTTGTAGAGCGCCAACAGATTCCGCACCTTATGCTAAGGATAGACATGTAACTCAATAGAACAGGGGAGGGCTGTACATTTTTAGCCATTTTGGTCCTCTTTGGGTCGGCGGCCCACATTTTGGTGCATCGCTAGTATTATTCTTTATTTAGTTCTGTGTAACAGAATCAGATTTAACCATTTTTTTTTATTTTTTTTACCAATTATTAAAATAAAGTATAGTCCTAGAAAACTATTATTAAATGCAAAACCGTAAGTCAAGTAATGAACTCAAACAGCAGCTCTAGGCTGGCATCACATTTTAAATATGCTACACAATTTTACCAAAAATAAAAGGCAAAAAAAACGAAATAACCAAAAATGCCATTTTCGGCCGAAATTTTGGTGCATCCCTAATTAACATTTATTTGTATTGATAATTTTTTTCTCCACAGTCACAAATTCCTCTAACTAATCGAGAGCACAATTTAGGAAACCATGAAGTAACATCATTTGTTACCATGCGCAAGTAGAAATAATACCTTTTGGATGTCTCATATACAGTAAAAAAGATGGAATCTATCTAAGAAATCGCATACGCTCTAATAATGACTATTGGATTTGACGTACAATAACAGCATACTTACCATAATAACACAGTAAAACGTCATGATGATCCAGGCTGCAACTGCCGATGACTAATATAATCACGCAGTGATGCACCCGATACAGAATGGATCTGATTCGCCAACACCAAATAATAGGAGTGGTTATATGTCACAAAAAGCCGCAGAAACTGGCGGAACATGTCAGGAGAAGGGGCAAGTTTAATAATCTAGTAGAAAATTAGGGCTGCTAATATGATATCTGAGCTATCACAATTGAATTCTCAGATTTATTAGGCTAATTATTTGGGGTCTGACTCCGTTCTAGCATTGACCTGAGGTCTTGTATGTTCTGGGGTGCAATCTTTTTTCCTTTTATTATATACGATCTGCTCTAAGAGGGTCTGCTGAATTGATTATCTGTTAAAGTAACATTGTCTGTTTAAGTATAGCAGTTAGCTAACCCAGTGTACAGCGTGTCATGTGATGTCACTCGGTGTACAGCGTGTCATGTGATGTCACTCGGTGTACAGCTTGTCATGTGATGTCACTCGATGAACAGCTTGTCATGTGATGTCACTCAGTGTACAGCGTGTCATGTGATGTCACTCAGTGTACAGCGTGTCATATGATGTCACTCAGTGTACAGCGTGTCATGTGATGTCACTCAGTGTACAGCGTGTCATGTGATGTCACTCAGTGTACAGCTTGTCATGTGATGTCACTCAGTGTACAGCGTGTCATGTGATGTCACTCGGTGTACAGCGTGTCATGTGATGTCACTCGGTGTACAGCGTGTCATGTGATGTCACTCGGTGTACAGTGTGTCATGTGATGTCACTCAGTGTACAGCGTGTCATGTGATGTCACTCAGTGTACAGCTGTGTCATGTGATGTCACTCGGTGTACAGCGTGTCATGTGATGTCATTCGGTGTACAGCGTGTCATGTGATGTCACTCGGTGTACAGCGTGTCATGTGATGTCACTCGGTGTACAGCGTGTCATGTGATGTCACTCGGTGTACAGCGTGTCATGTGATGTCACTCAGTGTACAGCGTGTCATGTGATGTCACTCAGTGTACAGCGTGTCATGTGATGTCACTCGGTGTACAGCGTGTCATGTGATGTCACTCGGTGTACAGCGTGTCATGTGATGTCACTCGGTGTACAGCGTGTCATGTGATGTCACTCGGTGTACAGCGTGTCATGTGATGTCACTCGGTGTACAGCGTGTCATGTGATGTCACTCGGTGTACAGCGTGTCATGTGATGTCACTCAGGGTACAGCGTGTCATGTGATGTCACTCAGTGTACAGCGTGTCATGTGATGTCACTCAGTGTACAGCGTGTCATGTGATGTCACTCAGTGTACAGCGTGTCATGTGATGTCACTCAGTGTACACATACCTCCCAACATTTCGAAATTCAAAAGATGGACAACCCCCCCACCTGCGGCAAAAAATTGAAATGTGGTGGGCAGGAGCATGGACGGCGCTAAAAAATAAATAAATCATAAGGCCAAAGTAATATAAATAAAATTCTAAATAAAGTCATATATTTTAATACACTTAGGCAGCAAATCAAACACAAGCTCAAACCACTGGTATAGCTATGTGAGCTATGTATTTATTTAGCCTTTGCAGAGACAGCGCTAAATATTTTTATCTTAATTGGACATTTAATAATAAATTCTTTAAAACTGCTCTCTGCTTTCCCCATTAATATTCTAGATTCTGGCCTTTAAAGTCAGCAAAAATGCAGAGTAGCACACTACATAGTATACACTTACACATGCAGATACACACACACACACTACACTTACACATGCACATACATACACACTACATAGCATACACTTATACATGCAGATACACACACACACTACATAGCATACACTTACACATGCAGATACATACACACACTACATAGCATACACTTATACATGCAGATACACACACACTACATAGCATACACTTATACATGCAGATACACACACACTACATAGTATACACTTACACATGCAGATACACACACTACATATCATACACTTATACATGCAGATACACACACACTACATAGCATACACTTACACATGCAGATACACACACACTACATAGCATACACTTATACATGCAGATACACACACACTACATAGCTTACACTTATACATGCAGATACAGACACACTACATAGTATACACTTACACATGCAGATACAGACACACTACATAGCATACACTTATACATGCAGATACACACACACTACATAGCTTACACTTATACATGCAGATACACACACACTACATAGCATACACTTACACATGCAGATACATACACACACTACATAGCATACACTTATACATGCAGATACACACACACTACATAGCATACACTTATACATGCAGATACACACACACTACATAGCATACACTTATACATGCAGATACACACACACTACATAGCATACACTTATACATGCAGATACACACACACTACATAGCATACACTTATACATGCAGATACACACACACACTACATAGCATACACTTATACATGCAGACACACACTCTACATAGCATACACTTATACATGCAGATATACACACACTACATAGCATACACTTATACATGCAGATACACACACACACTACATAGCATACACTTATACATGCAGATACACACACACTACATAGCATACACTTATACATGCAGATACACACACACTACATAGCATACACTTATACATGCAGATACACACACACTACATAGCTTACACTTATACATGCAGATACACACACACTACATAGCATACACTTATACATGCAGATACACACACACTACATAGCATACACTTACACATGCAGATACACACACACTACATAGCATACACTTATACATGCAGATACACAAACACTACATAGCATACACTTATACATGCAGATACACACACACTACATAGCATACACTTACACATGCAGATACACACACACTACATAGCATACACTTATACATGCAGATACACACACTACATAGCATACACTTATACATGCAGATACACACACACTACATAGCATACACTTATACATGCACATACACAAACACTACATAGCATACACTTATACATGCAGATACACACACACACTACATAGCATACACTTATACATGCAGATACACACACACTACATAGCATACACTTATACATGCAGATACACACACACTACATAGCATACACTTATACATGCACATACACAAACACTACATAGCATACACTTATACATGCAGATACACACACACACTACATAGCATACACTTATACATGCAGATACACACACACTACATAGCATACACTTATACATGCAGATACATACACACTACATAGCATACACTTATACAGGCAGATACACACACACTACATAGCATACACTTATACATGCAGATACATACACACTACATAGTGTTACAGAAGCATTAGTTATTTTGTTGTGAAGAAACTTATTTCCCAGCAGCAATGCCTGAACCAGCCAAGCCAGCGCCTAAGAAGGGCTCCAAGAAAACTGTAACAAGTATCATTTCATAAAGGGTTAACTCTGTTCAGTTTTGAGAAAACTATTTTCTGAGGCAGGTTTCCTAGCATATTGTGTACTGTAATTAAGTTTGTGATAAGCATTCACTGCTAGGTGATAAGGACTCAATTGTTTTCTTGTGTGTACTTGTTATCTGCGGTGGCCTGTCCAAGGGCTTTGTCTAAATGTGTGATGGGGGATTTTATGCTTCCCCCCCTGGGAGTGCCCTGTGTGCATGTAACCTAAATAAAAAGCAGGCTGGGCATCCCAGTCCTCAGTTCTTGGTTGTCCCTCAATCGCAGCGTTGACTTGTTTTTGTGGGCAGAAGGGTATCCTAGCTGTACTACAGCTAAGGGGGATTATTCTACATTTGCGAGACTCATATAGAATACTATGGAAAGCAGTTTCTCCCCTCTTCAGCAATAGGAATCCAGGCTACTAAGCGGTCCATCTCTCAGCGAGACTAAGGGTAACCGTAACATTTGGCGGCAGCGGTGGGATTTTTCCTGGATTTCCTAGGAGAGGTACAGAACGGATGGAGAGCGCTTACGAAAAATTGAAGCGTACAACCCTAAAGGATTTACTTGAAAGCAGAGGGGGGTACGCCAGCAACCGGCCGAGGAGAGAGCTGATCGCAGAATTGACCGAACTGGATCAGAGCTTCACAATGGCGGAAACACCGACCACGATTAGTGACGAAAAAACCAGGATTGTTCGGGAGAGGCTCTCACTGTACGGGCCGAACCCCTCCATGGAATTGGTACAGCAGTTGATGGCGGAAGCGGACAAGGATATACGAGAGACTCGAGCCCACGAACTCAACCTAGCGAACGCACACCGCAATGCTGAAGCCCCGCAGGTAATCATCCCTGTCGAAAATGCTGGGAGGCCCAAGATACCCTATGCGGCATTTCGACCCTTCCTAGAGAGCGAGACAGGGATTGATGAATATTTGGCGGACTTCGAAAGGCAATGTGCCCTGCACCAGATTCCCAACAGGGAGTGGCCCACGATATTGTCTGGGAAACTATCCGGGCGAGCCCTGGAAGCCTTTCGTACTCTGGGTGCTGAGGAAGTGACACAGTATGAGCTAGTTAAGGAGACACTGTTGCGACGGTACGCAGTAACTCCGGACGCGTATCGCCGACAGTTTCGGGGCACGAAAAAGAAGCCTAACGATACCCATATGGAATGGGCGCACCGAATGCGGAGAGCGGCAAATCACTGGATGAGCGGAAGTAAAGCGGTGACTGGTGAGGAAATTTTACAATTGTTTCTCTTAGAACATTTTTATAATGGCATGGAACAGCAAGGGAAGGAATGGCTGCGAGACAGGCGACCTTCTACCTTAGAAGAAGCAGCCAAATTGGCCGATGAACATTATGACTCCCGTCTTCACGAACCCAGAGAGGTTTACCGTGCACCCCCTCGTGCTTAATTCCGAGCCCCTGTGCCCGCAGGGCCCGCCCGACACTCAGGACCACCCAATAACAGCTCTGAGCGTCCCAGACCGACTTGCCACCGATGCAAGCAACCAGGGCATTTCATGGCTAGCTGCCCCCTTAATACGCACCAGACACCCAGGAATTACAATTACCCCTCTGGGGCATATCGTCCGGCCCGGACCCTCTGTGTTAACCAAGAGGCCCCTATGGAGGAATATTTGGGGCCGCTTCACGAGGCGGACCCTGTATATGCTGCCTCAGATAACCGCCAGCACCATCGGCAGAAGGTATGGCTCGAGGGGCGATCTACCGAGGGATTGAGAGACACAGGGGCTACTATCACGCTGGTACAGAGTCATTTGGTGCCGGAGCACAAGCGATCTGGACAGACTGTGGCCGTTAGAGTGGCGGGGGGGGATGTGTACAAAATTCCAACAGCTAAAGTGCATCTTGATTGGGGAGCGGGAAAGGGGGCTGTGAACGTGGGCATAATGGATAATTTACCTGCCGAAGTACTACTGGGCAATGATTTGGGCCCCATGACTTCTGCCTATGCTCCAGTATGCAACAACGAGGCGGACCCAGTGACTACACGGGCCCAAGCCCGGACGGAGCGAGAACTCTCACCAGTGCGGGAGACACAGGTAAGACCTACCCCGACCTTGCCTGACATGTTAGGCCCCATACCCTGGGACCAGATGCTTTCGAGACAGAGTCTAAGACTGACCCGACCTTACAAAAGTACCGGGAACGAGCAGAGACCGGAGGGGGCGGGGCAGATAATGAAACATTCTTATGGGAAAAAGGGAAACTATACCGCTGGACAGAGAAAAGGGGACAGCGTAGGCGACAGCTGGTAGTGCCCCACAAATACCGTCAAGAAATCCTCAAGATAGGCCACGACATCCCCTTAGCAGGCCACCTAGCTGTAACCCGTACCCTACACCGCATTACTCACACGTTCTTTTGGCCAGGGGTACACGCTGACGTTAGAACTTACTGTAACACCTGCGATGTGTGTCAACGAGTAGGAAGGCGAGGCGATCACCCTAAAGCCCATCTAGTAAATATGCCCATTGTAGAGGAACCCTTCAGCCGGGTTGCTATTGACCTAGTGGGACCACTGGCTACCCCTAGTCCCTCCGGTAAGCGCTACATTCTTACCGTAGTGGACTACGCTACCAGGTACCCAGAGGCTGTCGCCCTATCCAACATACAAGCGGATACTGTAGCGAATGCACTAGTACAGGTGTTCTCCCGGGTAGGATTTCCAAAAGAAATCCTATCCGACCGAGGCACCCAATTTACGGCTGAATTGACCCAACAACTCTGGCAGGTTTGCAAAATTAAGTCCCTCCTGAGCTCCCCATACCACCCCCAGACGAACGGGCTGTGTGAGAGGTTCAATGGGACCCTCAAGCAAATGCTCAAGACGTTCACTCAGGAATACCGAGACTGGGAACGCTTCCTGCCGCACCTCCTTTTTGCTTATCGGGAGGTGCCCCAGGAAACGACAGGGTTCTCTCCCTTCGAGTTGCTCTGCGGAAGAAAGGTACGGGGACCCCTAAACCTGATCCGGGAGCACTGGGAGGGAGAGATGGAGACTGACGGTGTCCCCATTGTGCCATACGTGCTGGAACTCAGGGACCGAATGGAGCAATTAGCCAAATCCGTGCGGGCTAATCTCCAGTCGGCCCAGAGAAGACAGAAAGTATGGTACGATCGGGGGGCCCGAAAGAGAATCTTTACCATAGGACAAAAGGTGTTAGTACTTAAGCCGGTGAAGACAGACAAATTGCAGGCGTCCTGGCAGGGCCCCTACCAGATCGTAGAGAAAAGGGGAGACACCACTTATGTGATAGCTAGCTGCCACGACAACAATCTTAGAAAGACATTCCATGTAAACATGCTCAAGGAATATTTTGAGCGACCAGAGAACGTGACGGCCGTATGTTGTTCCCCTCAGGAAGGCCCCGACAGTCTACCCATTCCAGACCTATTAGAAAAGAGTCTCCCCACAGGTATAGTGGCTCAGGTTCAGATAGGAGACCGACTTAGCCCCACTGAAAGGGAGCAGCTCAACCAACTCCTACAGTCCAAACACCTCACCTTCTCCCCGAAGCCAGGGTACACTACTTTAACCACCCACCAGGTAGATACTCCGGGACAAGCTCCCTTGCGCCAGGCTCCGTACCGAATCCCCGAAGCAGTTAGGATAGGAATGAAGAAGGAGATCGATGAGATGCTCCAACTCAGGGTAATTGAGCCCTCCGATAGTCCCTGGGCCTCCCCAGTTGTCTTGGTGCCCAAGAAAGATGGGACCACCCGGTTCTGCGTAGACTATCGGAGGCTCAATGAAAAGACCGTGACGGACGCTTACCCTATGCCCAGGGTAGACGAGCTACTCGATCGTATAGCCAGGGGAAATTACCTGACCACTATTGACCTCTGCAAAGGTTACTGGCAGATTCCCCTGGCCCCGGAGGCTATCCCCAAGTCGGCATTCGTCACCCCATTCGGCTTATATCAGTTTAGGGTAATGCCGTTTGGGATGAAGAATGCCCCAGCTACATTCCAGCGCTTGGTGGATGGGCTCCTGGATGGCTTCCAGAGTTTTGCTTGCGCCTACCTGGACGACATAGCGATCCACAGTGAGTCATGGGAGGACCACTTAGCTCACATAGGAATGGTTCTGGATCAGATCCGGGCTGCTGGCCTGACTCTGAAGCCAGAAAAATGCCACTTTGGGATGGCCGAGGTACAGTACCTGGGTCACCGGGTGGGGTGTGGAAAGCAGCGACCAGAGCCGGCCAAGATAGAAGCTGTCGCCAATTGGCCCACCCCCATCACTAAGACTCAGGTCCTAGCCTTCCTGGGCACGGCAGGGTACTATAGACGGTTCGTACCAGACTACAGCACACTTGCCAAACCCCTGACTGACTTGACCAAGAAGAACTTACCTCGACAGGTCCTGTGGTCTCCCCACTGTGAAACGGCTTTCCAGGCTCTCAAAAATGCTCTAATTAACGCTCCTGTCTTGGCGGCTCCAGCCCTTAACAAACGTTTTATCGTCCATACAGATGCTTCCATGTTCGGGCTGGGAGCCGTCCTCAGCCAAGTAGGCGAAGATGGAGGGGAGCATCCAGTTGCCTACATCAGCCGGAAGCTCCTGCCCCGCGAAGTCAGCTATGCAGCGGTCGAAAAGGAGTGTTTGGCTTTGGTGTGGGCATTAAAGAAATTGACTCCCTATTTATATGGGCAGGAGTTCACTCTGGTCACCGACCATAACCCGTTGGTGTGGCTGAACCGGGTCTCTGGAGATAATGGCAGGCTATTACGTTGGAGTTTATCGTTGCAACCCTTCAATTTCACCATTACTTACAGACCTGGGAAACAGAATGGCAACGCCGACGGGTTGTCCAGACAAACCGACCTCAGCCCCGCATAACCAGCGGTCTGGACAGCCTTAGTCTGCCCCGAAAAGGGGTCAGACCGTGTCTGCCAGAGTGTTCCACAGAAAGGGAGCACTGTTACAGAAGCATTAGTTATTTTGTTGTGAAGAAACTTATTTCCCAGCAGCAATGCCTGAACCAGCCAAGCCAGCGCCTAAGAAGGGCTCCAAGAAAACTGTAACAAGTATCATTTCATAAAGGGTTAACTCTGTTCAGTTTTGAGAAAACTATTTTCTGAGGCAGGTTTCCTAGCATATTGTGTACTGTAATTAAGTTTGTGATAAGCATTCACTGCTAGGTGATAAGAAGGACTCAATTGTTTTCTTGTGTGTACTTGTTATCTGCGGTGGCCTGTCCAAGGGCTTTGTCTAAATGTGTGATGGGGGATTTTATGCTTCCCCCCCTGGGAGTGCCCTGTGTGCATGTAACCTAAATAAAAAGCAGGCTGGGCATCCCAGTCCTCAGTTCTTGGTTGTCCCTCAATCGCAGCGTTGACTCGTTTTTGTGGGCAGAAGGGTATCCTAGCTGTACTACAGCTAAGGGGGATTATTCTACATTTGCGAGACTCATATAGAATACTATGGAAAGCAGTTTCTCCCCTCTTCAGCAATAGGAATCCAGGCTACTAAGCGGTCCATCTCTCAGCGAGACTAAGGGTAACCGTAACACATAGCATACACTTATACATGCAGATACACACACACTACATAGTATACACTTATACATGCAGATACACACACACTACATAGTATACACTTACACATTCAGATACACACACACACTACATAGCATACACTTATACATGCAGATACACACACACTACATAGCATACATTTATACAGGCAGATACACACACACTACATAGCTTACACTTACACATGCAGATACACACACACTACATAGCATACACTTATACATGCAGATACACACACACTACATAGCATACACTTATACATGCAGATACACACACACACACACTACATAGCATACACTTATACATGCAGATACACACACACTACATAGCATACACTTATACATGCAGATACACACACACTACATAGCATACACTTATACATGCAGATACACACACACTACATAGCTTACACTTATACATGCAGATACACACACACTACATAGCATACACTTATACATGCAGATACACACACACTACATAGCATACACTTACACATGCAGATACACACACACTACATAGCATACACTTATACATGCAGATACACAAACACTACATAGCATACACTTATACATGCAGATACACACACACTACATAGCATACACTTACACATGCAGATACACACACACTACATAGCATACACTTATACATGCAGATACACAAACACTACATAGCATACACTTATACATGCAGATACACACACACTACATAGCATACACTTATACATGCAGATACATACACACGACATAGCATACACTTATACAGGCAGATACACACACACTACATAGCATACACTTATACATGCAGATACATACACACTACATAGCATACACTTACACATGCAGATACACACACACTACATAGCATACACTTATACATGCAGATACACAAACACTACATAGCATACACTTATACATGCAGATACACACACACTACATAGCATACACTTACACATGCAGATACACACACACTACATAGCATACACTTATACATGCAGATACACAAACACTACATAGCATACACTTATACATGCAGATACACACACACTACATAGCATACACTTATACATGCAGATACATACACACGACATAGCATACACTTATACAGGCAGATACACACACACTACATAGCATACACTTATACATGCAGATACATACACACTACATAGCATACACTTACACATGCAGATACACACACACTACATAGCATACACTTATACATGCAGATACACAAACACTACATAGCATACACTTATACATGCAGATACACACACACTACATAGCATACACTTATACATGCAGATACACACACACTACATAGCATACACTTATACATGCAGATACACAGACACTACATAGCATACACTTATACATGAAGATACACACACACTACATAGCATACACTTACACATGCAGATACACACACACTACATAGCATACACTTATACATGCAGATACACAAACACTACATAGCATACACTTATACATGCAGATACACACACACTACATATCATACACTTATACATGCAGATACACACACACTACATAGCATACACTTATATATGCAGATACACACACACTACATAGCATACACTTATACATGCAGATATATACACACGACATAGCATACACTTATACAGGCAGATACACACACACTACATAGCATACACTTATACATGCAGATACACACACACTACATAGTATACACTTATACATGCAGATACACACACACTACATAGTATACACTTACACATTCAAATACACACACACACTACATAGCATACACTTATACATGCAGATACACACACACTACATAGCATACACTTATACAGGCAGATACACACACACTACATAGCTTACACTTACACATGCAGATACACACACACTACATAGCATACACTTATACATGCAGATACACACACACTACATAGCATACACTTATACATTCACATACACACACACACACTACATAACATACACTTACACTTAAACATACAGATACACAAACACTACATAGCATACACTTATACATGCAGATACACACACACTACATAGCATACACTTATACATGCAGATACACACACACTACATAGCATACACTTATACATGCAGATACACACACACTACATTGCATACACTTATACATGCAGATACACACACACTACATAGCATACACTTATACATGCAGATACACACACACACTACATAGCATACACTTATACATGCAGATACACACACACACACACTACATAGAATACACTTACACATGCAGATACACACACACACACTACATAGCATACACTTATACATGCAGATACACACACACTACACTTACACATGCACATACACACACACTACATAGCATACACTTATACATGCAGATACACACCCACTACATAGTATACACTTACACATGCAGATACACACACACTACATAGCATACACTTACACATGCAGATACACACACTCTACATAGCATACACTTATACATGCAGATACACACACACTACATAACATACACTTACACATGCAGATACACACACACTACATAGCATACACTTACACATGCAGATACACACACACTACATAGCATACACTTATACATGCAGATACACGCACACTACATAGTATACACTTATACATGCAGATACACACACAATACATATCATACACTTATACATGCAGATACACACACACTACATAGCATACACTTATACATGCAGATACACACACACTACATAGCATACACTTACACATGCAGATACACACACACACTACATAGCATACACTTATACATGCAGATACACACACACTACATAGCATACACTTATACATGCAGATACACACACACACTACACTTACACATGCACATACACACACACTACATAGCTTACACTTATACATGCAGATACACACACACACACTACATAGCATACACTTATACATGCAGATACACACACACACACTACATAGCATACACTTATACATGCAGATACACACACACACACTACATAGCATACACTTACACATGCAGATACACACACACACACTACATAGCATACACTTATACATGCAGATACACACACACACACTACATAGCATACACTTATACATGCAGATACACACACACTACATAGCATACACTTATACATGCAGATACACACACACTACATAGCATACACTTACACATGCAGATACACACACACTACATAGCATACACTTACACATGCAGATACACACACTACATAGCATACACTTACACATGCAGATACACACACTACATAGCATACACTTACACATGCAGATACACACAAACTACATAGCACACACTTACACATGCAGATACACACACTACATAGCATACAATTACTCATGCAGATACACACACACACACTACATAGCATACACTTATACATGCAGATGCACACACCCTACATAGCATACACTTATACATGCAGATACACACACACTACATAGCATACACTTATACATGCAGATACACACACATTACATAGCATACACTTATACATGCAGATACACACACACTACATAGCATACACTTATACATGCAGATACACACACACTACATAGCATACACTTATACATGCAGATACACACACACTACATAGCATACACTTACACATGCAGATACACGCACACTACATAGCTTACATTTATACATGCAGATACACACACACACACACACACACTACATAGCATACACTTACACATGCAGATACACACACACTACATAGCATACACTTATACATGCAGATACACACACACTACATAGCATACACTTACACATACAGATACACACACACTACATAGCATACACTTATACATGCAGATGCACACACATTACATAGCTTACACTTATACATGCAGATACACACACACTACATAGCATACACTTATACATGCAGATACACACACGCTACATAGCATACACTTATACATGCAGATACACACACACTACATAGCATACACTTATACATGCAGATACACACACACTACATAGCTTACACTTATACATGCAGATACACACACTATATATCATACACTTATACATGCAGATACACACACACTACATAGCTTACACTTATACATGCAGATACACACACACTACATAGCATACACTTATACATGCAGATACACACACACTACATAGCATACACTTACACATGCAGATACACACACACTACATAGCATACACTTATACATGCAGATACACACACACTACATAGCATACACTTCTACATGCAGATACACACACACTACATAGCTTACACTTATACATGCAGATACACACACTATATATCATACACTTATACATGCAGATACACACACACTACATAGCATACACTTATACATGCAGATACACACACACACTACATAGCATACACTTACACATGCAGATACACACACACTACATAGCATACACTTACACATGCAGATACACACACACACACTACATAGCTTACACTTATACATGCAGATACACACACACTACATAGCATACACTTATACATGCAGATACACACACACTACATAGCATACACTTATACATACAGATACACACACACTACATAGCATACACTTACACATGCAGATACACACACACTACATAGCATACACTTACACATGCAGATACACACATACTACATAGCATACACTTACACATGCAGATACACACACACTACATAGCATACACTTATACATACAGATTACACACACTACATTGCATACACTTACACATACAGATACACACATACTACATAGTATACACTTATACATGCAGATACACACACACACACTACATAGCATACACTTATACATGCAGATACATACACACTACATAGCATACACTTATACATACAGATACACACACACTACATAGCATACACTTATACATGCAGATACACACACACTACATAGCATACACTTATACATGCAGATACACACACACACTACATAGCATACACTTACACATGTAGATACACACACACATTACATAGCATACACTTATACATGCAGATACACACACACTACATAGCATACACTTATACATGCAGATACACACACACACTACATAGCATACACTTATACATGCAGATACATACACACTACATAGCATACACTTATACATGCAGATACACACACACTACATAGCTTACACTTATACATGCACATACACACACACACTACATAGCATACACTTATACATGCAGATACACACACACACTACATAGTATACACTTATACATGCAGATACACACACATTACATAGCATACAGTTATACAGGCAGGTACACACACACTACATAGCATACACTTATACATGCAGATACACACACACTACATAGCATACACTTATACATGCAGATACACACACAAACACACTACATAGCTTACACTTACACATGCAGATACACACACACTACATAACATACACTTATACATGCAGATACACACACCCTACATAGCATACACTTATACATGCAGATACACACACACTACATAGCATACACTTATACATACAGATACACACACACATACTACATAGCATACACTTATACATTCAGATACACACACACACTACATAGCATACACTTATACATTCAGATACACACACACACTACATAGCATACACTTATACATTCAGATACACACACACACTACATAGCATACACTTACACATGCAGATACACACATACTACATAGCATACACTTCTACATGCAGATACACACACACTACATAGCATACACTTATACATGCAGATACACACACACTACATAGTATACACTTATACATGCAGATACACACACACACTACATAGCATACACTTCTACATGCAGATACACACACACACACACACACTACATAGTATACACTTACACATACACACACACTACATAGTTTAAACTTATACATGCAGATACACACACACTACATAGCATACACTTATACATGCAGACACACACACACACTACATAGCATACACTTATACATGCAGATATATACACACACATACTACATAGCATACACTTCTACATGCAGATACACACACACTACATAGCATACACTTCTACATGCAGATACACACACACTACATAGTATACACTTATACATGCAGATACACACACACTACATAGTATACACTTACACATGCAGATACACACACACACTACATAGCATACACTTATACATGCAGATACACACACACTACATAGTATACACTTCTACATGCAGATACACACATACTACATAGCATACACTTATACATGCAGACACACACACACTACATAGCATACACTTATACATGCAGATACACACACACTACATAGCATACACTTCTACATGCAGATACACACACACTACATAGCATACACTTCTACATGCAGATACACACACACTACATAGCATACACTTCTACATGCAGATACACACACACTACATAGCATACACTTCTACATGCAGATACACACACACTACATAGCATACACTTATACATGCAGATACACACACTACATAGCATACACTTATACATGCAGATACACACACACTACATAGCATACACTTCTACATGCAGATACACACATACTACATAGCATACACTTATACATGCAGATACACAGACACTACATAACATACACTTCTACATGCAGATACACACACACTACATAGCATACACTTCTACATGCAGATACACACACACACACACACACTACATAGTATACACTTACACATACACACACACTACATAGTTTACACTTATACATGCAGATACACAGACACTACATAACATACACTTATACATGCAGATACACACACACACACACACATTACATAGCTTACATTTATACGCACACTTATAGATAGTTACACACACACACACACAGTTATGGATACAGATAGACACACACACTACATCATATATTGGTATCTGTAATTCATTGTATGGGGTCCTGGGGTTGGCAAGCACATTAGCTGGCAGTCTGCGGCTGCCATTGTTCGTTACCCTGGTGTTAGCACTGCTAATCGTATAAAACTGAAGACATGCTAGTATTATCACCAGGGGTTAGACATCATCACTATGAGAGGTAGGTTAGAGGTCATCATTACCTGAGGTCAGAGTGTATACAGCCTTCTTACTCCTGCTTAACCCACATACCATTCCTTTTCCACAGGTATCTAACCCTGGGAGAGAAAAGCCAGCTGCTTCTGAGTATGGGCCCAATAGAATTTAATGCACGGGCAATGCGGGACAGATGGCTAGCAACCCTGGACAGCCCCCTAAAATTGTGACTGTCCCGCGAAAATCGGGACAGTTGGGGGGTATGGTGTACACGTGTCATGTGATCTTACTCAGTGTACAGCTTGTCATGTGATGTCACTCTGTACAGCTTGTCATGTGATGTCACTCTGTACAGCTTGTCATGTGATGTCACTCTGTACAGCTTGTCATGTGATGTCACTCTGTACAGCTTGTCATGTGATGTCACTCTGTACAGCTTGTCATGTGATGTCACTCTGCACAGCTTGTCATGTGATCTCACTCTGTACAGCTTGTCATGTGATCTCACTCTGTACAGCTTGTCATGTGATCTCACTCTGTACAGCGTGTCATGTGATCTCACTCTGTACAGCGTGTCATGTGATCTCACTCTGTACAGCGTGTCATGTGATCTCACTCTGTGTACAGCTTGTCATGTGATCTCACTCTGTGTACAGCTTGTCATGTGATCTCACTCTGTGTACAGCTTGTCATGTGATCTCACTCTGTGTACAGCTTGTCATGTGATCTCACTCTGTGTACAGCTTGTCATGTGATCTCACTCTGTGTACAGCTTGTCATGTGATCTCACTCTGTGTACAGCTTGTCATGTGATCTCACTCTGTGTACAGCTTGTCAGGGGATCTCACTCTGTGTACAGCTTGTCAGGGGATCTCACTCTGTGTACAGCTTGTCAGGGGATCTCACTCTGTGTACAGCTTGTCAGGGGATCTCACTCTGTACAGCTTGTCAGGGGATCTCACTCTGTACAGCTTGTCATGTGATGTCACTCTGTACAGCGTGTCATGTGATGTCACTCTGTACAGCTTGTCATGTGATGTCACTCTGTACAGCTTGTCATGTGATGTCACTCTGTACAGCTTGTCATGTGATCTCTCTCTGTACAGCTTGTCATGTGATCTCTCTCTGTACAGCGTGTCATGTGATCTCACTCTGTGTACAGCGTGTCATGGGATGTCACTCTGTGTACAGCGTGTCATGGGATGTCACTCTGTGTACAGCGTGTCATGGGATGTCACTCTTTGTACAGCGTGTCATGGGATGTCACTCTTTGTACAGCGTGTCATGGGATGTCACTCTGTGTACAGCGTGTCATGGGATCTCACTCTGTGTACAGCGTGTCATGGGATCTCACTCTGTGTACAGCGTGTCATGGGATCTCACTCTGTGTACAGCTTGTCATGGGATCTCACTCTGTGTACAGCGTGTCATGGGATGTCACTCTGTGTACAGCGTGTCATGGGATGTCACTCTGTGTACAGCGTGTCATGGGATGTCACTCTGTGTACAGCGTGTCATGGGATGTCACTCTGTGTACAGCGTGTCATGGGATCTCACTCTGTGTACAGCGTGTCATGGGATGTCACTCTGTGTACAGCGTGTCATGGGATGTCACTCTGTGTACAGCGTGTCATGGGATGTCACTCTGTGTACAGCGTGTCATGGGATGTCACTCTGTGTACAGCGTGTCATGGGATGTCACTCTGTGTACAGCGTGTCATGGGATGTCACTCTGTGTACAGCGTGTCATGGGATGTCACTCTGTGTACAGCGTGTCATGGGATGTCACTCTGTGTACAGCGTGTCATGGGATGTCACTCTGTGTACAGCGTGTCATGGGATGTCACTCTGTGTACAGCGTGTCATGGGATGTCACTCAGTTGTCAGTATATTTATGAAAATCTAAGTAGTGCTCTCCAAATAATATATCAGCTTATGGCAGGGTTATAACACAATACAAATAATAATTATCCTTAAAAATAGAAACCCTTAACCAACATGCATCTACTAGAAACCATACAATTAATATAAATACCTGAATTATTTTATTTAGTTAATATCCATGAACATCTTGAAATATATTTGCAATACCAGAATATGACACAATATTATATGCGCTTGAAAACTATTTAAATATGCTATGCTAAGTTCATACACGCTTACCTTTAAAACCAGCCTTATTTACAAATAGACTTTCATTCAGTTTACACAATGAGACTAAATTTTTTATCTTTTAACATCCAAGCGATACAATTCTAACAGTGCTTATAATCAATAGGATAATATATATATTCTGCTATTTAACTGCAATTTATCCTAATACAACATTAATTTACAATATCAGAACTTGCACAGATAAGTTACTTAGCCAATCAGATACAGATTTAAACAATATATAGGCTGTGACTACCAATTTAAAATACAATTTATTTCTCTGACTCTGCCAAACCCAGCAACAATGAATGCTTATTTTAAATTGTTTTTGCATACAAACAGGCCAGCTAAGAACTATCCAAAACAATGACACACAGTTTAAAAGTACAATCTGCTCTTTAAATCTATTTGTTATAGCAATCTTTTAATACATTACCAAAAAGAGTACCAAATCGATATCCAATATTCCTTCATAGGAATATTTTCACCTCAGAAAATACCAATAAGTATAATTTGCAGTCAATGAGAAGAATAGATCAGCTTTGCTTGAGTAAATGGTATTTCACGCCCAACAGGAACCAGTTTACAAGTTTAGCTCAGCAGAAAATCTGTCCTTTCACTCTGTTGCAATCACTTTATATGGGTTCTCTTCCATCATAGGTGATGAATATGGGTGGCCCTCCTTGTCTCGGATTGGCCCTCGTGCTTGTCCCTGGTCCGCCCTTAGAGTTGAAGCATGTTTACCATGGCAACGCATCTTTTGAACAGTTAAATTCCCTTAACTGTCCTACCGGTATTGGCCCCTAGGTGGCAGCAGACATACAGACAAAACAAATTCACCTTTACATTTCTTAAGCATTTTTGACAAGTTAATTATTCTCATAACATGGTTATTTAATCAGATCACACTCTCTGCATTAATCATATATAACCCCAATTATAGATGGGTAGTATTAGGTTATTTTTTCTGATTATTCTGATACCAAATATGTTATATTATTAACATTCTATTATATTAAGGCAATTTAATACTGCTAATTATTAGCTTAAAATGCATTATAATTTTATCAGTATCCTGGCATTTCTATACAAATAACAGCCTATTTTTATATTTCCAATAGTTCTGCCTGCATGCACTCCTCTACGATCCATCTGAAAAATAGAAAATTTATGTTATATATATGCACTTCAAATATGGGATTATTAAAATGGTTATTTAATCTATACTAATTTCTGAATTTATTTCCTTTATAAATATCCCATGCAGCAATTATCTATTTAATATGTGTTTAATTTCAATATATATTCATCTGTTTATATTTATTATCATATAAAAGACCGTCACATATCCATTAAAAATATATATTTTCGTATAATGCTGAAGTGTATTCTACTTGCCTATAACATAGTTGTTTTAAAATCAATGTGAGCCATGTGCTTTCATTTTGTGTGTTATCCTCCCCAGACTCTTTGTCTTTTACTCACCACATGGGGTCTTTTGCACCTAAGTGTAATGCTGAAATGCTCATAAAAACATGTTTGTATTTTCATCTAGGCAGCAAATGCTTTAGTGTCAAGTCTCTGGAGACATCCTGTCTGTAGTTTAGTCCTGAAATGTTTATTCAAACTTGCGGGGGTTTTGTGAATCAAATCCTGACATCAGAATTTAAACCTTATTCCAGTAATATCTGATAAAAATATGGTTTCATACATTAACACATTTCCCTGTTCTATTGACATACATATATATATATATAAATATGTATTTACCTGTGCCCTGACACAGTGTACAGCGTGTCATGTGATGTCACTCAGTGTACAGCTTGTCATGTGATGTCACTCAGTGTACAGCTTGTCATGTGATGTCACTCAGTGTACAGCTGGTCATGTGATGTCACTCTGCGTACAGCTGGTCATGTGATGTCACTCTGCGTACAGCTGGTCATGTGATGTCACTCTGCGTACAGCTGGTCATGTGATGTCACTCTGCGTACAGCTGGTCATGTGATGTCACTCTGCGTACAGCGGGTCATGTGATGTCACTCTGCGTACAGCGGGTCATGTGATGTCACTCTGCGTACAGCGGGTCATGTGATGTCACTCTGCGTACAGCGTGTCATGTGATGTCACTCTGCGTACAGCGTGCCATATGTTTGCATCACTGGAGCAGCCACTTCAGGGATTATATGTCTGTGGCAAGTGTGAGCATATTGTCTCTTTAGAAACTCGTATTGGATTTCTGGAGGAACAAATTGCAACACTGCATCAAATTCAGACACTTGAAAGGGGAATGGATAGGACTGAGCTGGTTGTTAATGGTTTTAGCAGTGGGAATGGGGAGGATTCAGATGAGGAGACTCCAAAATGTAGCTGGGTCACAGAGGGCGAAGTAAAGGTAAGCGGAAGAGACAGGCCAGTTCTAAGCTGGTACACCCAACAGATTTGCCAGATTAAGGGAAGATGTTGGGGATATCAGTTCAGAGGTGGCCGTGTCAGAGAGGGCTGTGTTGCCTAGTATAGTGAACAGTCCTTTAGTCGTGGAAGAGGAGCATACTATGGTGGGCAGTCCTTCAGTCATGGAAGAGGGGCATACAAGTCAGGGCCTGAGGCAGATGTTGGTGGTAGGAGACTCTATTAGGAAGGTTGATAGGGTAATTTGTCATCCAGACCCTTTAAATAGAACAGTTTGCTGTCTTCCAGGGTCTTGTGTTAGGCATATTTTGAAGCATATTGATTGTTAGAGGGATGTGGGTCTCATACTGCAGTCATGGTACATATTTGTACTAATGAAGAAATCAGAGGGAGATGGAGAGTCCTAAAATATGACTTCAGGGAGTTAGGTAGCAAGCTTAAAGCAAGGACCTCCAAAGTAATATTTTCAGATATATTACCAGTGCCGTGTGCTAACTCAGTAAGGCAGAAGGAGCTAAGGTCTGTTAATTCATGGTTAAAAACATGGTTTGAGTTTTTAGAGCACTGGGCTGACTTTTCACTTGGGTACAATTTGTACAGTAAGGATGGGTTGCATCTGAATGACATGGGTGCAGGTGTGTTGGGGAAAGGATGGTAGCACGTTTAGAGAATCTTTTAAACTAGGCAAAGGGGGGGGGGGGGTCAGTTAGAACAAAATAGAAGAGAGAGATCAGTCTGTGAATATGACTTAAGAAATGTCACATTAGAAAGTATGGAGGAAAGCGCACCAAGTATCAGCAGAAAGTACATGAAAATTAAATGTATGACAACAAATGCAAGAAGCATGACAGGTAAAATGGGGGTGCTGGAGCTCTTAGTTGCAGAAGAGGACTATGATGTTATCAGTATAACTTAGAGGGGTATACTTTATTTAGGAGTTTCAAGAATAATAAAAGGGGTGGAGGAATCAGCATGTATATTAAACCTACAATAAGGGAAGATATTTATGATACAGGCGACAATGTAGAGACCCTGTGGGTGGTAATAAAGAGTGGGGGGAAAAACCCTAAAAAGATATTTCTAGCTACAAGCCCCCCAACATTAGTGACCTGGAGGAAACGCAACTACTAATTCAAATATGTAAGGCTGTTAATAGTGCTGTAATTATAGGAGATTTTAACTACCCTGATATAAACTGGGCCAATGAAACTAGTAATTAAGCTAAGATGGATAGATTTTTAATTGTTCTCAGGGATAACTTATTGTCACAATTAATAGAGAAACCAACTAGGAGTAAAGCTATATTGGATTTAGTGCTATCAAACAATACAGATATAATATCAAAGATAGAAGTCAAAGAACAGTTGGGTAACAGTGATCATAACATGGTCACATTGGAAATCTCTTTCATAAGCAGTGTCTTAAATGTTTAACCAAGACTTTTAATTTTAAGAAAGCAAAATTCAACGATTTAAGGAAATCATTAAATTACATAAATTGAGGCAAAGTATTCTGTAATAAAAATACAGAGGATAAAAAATATACATATCAACAAATACCATATGGTTATAAAAATAAAAAATAAGTCAATGTGGCTAAATAAAAATGTGTTAAGAGAAATTAGGAGAAAACGTAGGGCATTTAAATTATTCAAAGAAAATAGTACAGACTCAACATACCAAACTACTAAGGAATATAACAAAGCATGCAAAAGAGCAATCAAATTAGCAAAATTGAAAATGAAGAATGAATTGTGAAGGATTCTAAGTCTAACCCTAAAAGGTTTTTTAAGTACATAAATAGCAAAAAATCTAAGAGACAATATAGGTACATTACGATGCGTGGGGGGTAGCATGATTAACAGTGACGGGGAGAAGGCTGAGATACTAAACCATTTTTTTTTCTTCAGTATACACAAGAGAGGAACCATTGGATGATACTTTGGAACAAAATAGAACATGCAAGCCCATACCATTAATTGGGTTATGTATAGAGGATATCAGGAAAAAACTGGATAATATTAAGGTACATAAAACTCCAGGCCCAGATGGAATACACCCAAGGGTATTAAGGGAATTTAGCACTGTTATAGACAAACCCCTACTCTTAATTTTTCAAGACTCATTATCCTCAGGCATGGTACCCCAGGATTGGCGTAAAGCTGATGTGGTACCACTCTTCAAAAAGGGAAGCAGGGATGATCCAGGAAGCTATAGACCAGTTAGTCTGACATCAATAGTGGGGAAGATATTTGAAGGGATTATAAGGGATTATATTGATGAGCATATTCGTGTAAACAAGATTATGAGTTCTAATCAACATGGTTTTATGAGAAATAGATCATGTCAAACTAATCGAATTAGATTCTATGAGGAAGTAAAAATATAGATAAAGGGGAATCAGTTGATGTGATACACTTAGATTTTGCAAAGGCGTTTGATACAGTGCCACATGAGATATTAATGCACAAAATCAAGGGACTGGGAATAGCTGAAAATGTTAGCTCATGGATAAATAACTGGATAAAAGATAGGGAGCAACGACTAGTAGTAAATGGATCATACTCAGATTGGACAAAGGTAATCAGTGGAGTCCCCCAGGGATCAATGCTGGGCCCCGTTCTTTTTAATATTTGTATAAATGACTTGGAGCTAGGATTAAATAGCGACATCTCTATTTTTGCAGATGATACTAAGTTAAGTAAGGTCATTAGGTCAGAGCAGGATGAACGTTCGTTGCAAAGGGAGCTGCAAAAATTAGAAGTATGGGCAAGTAAATGGAAAATGAGATTTAATACGGGAAAATGCAAGGTTCTACATTTTTGGAAGTAAAAATAAGCAGGCAACGTATTTTTTAAATGGGACAAGACTTAGCCAAACACAGGAGGAAAGGGATTTGGGAGTAGTAATAGATAACAAGCTAAAGATGGGTGCACAATGCAGGGCAGCGGCTTCAAAGGCTAATAAGATACTAGCATGTATTAAAAGAGGCATTGATTCAAGGGAGGAAAGCATAATTCTGTCATTATAAAGCCCTGGTAAGACCTCACCTTGAGTAGGAGTGCAGTTCCGGGAACCGATCGCAGAAAAAGATATTGCAGAACTAGAAAAAGTTCAGAGAAGGGCCACAAAGCTAATAAGGGGAATGGAGAATTTAACCTATGAGGAGAGACTAGCCAAACTGGGTCTGTTTTCTTTAGAAAAGAGGCGCTTGAGAGGTGACATGATTACTTTATATAAATATATTTAAGGCCCATATACAGAGATGGCAGAAACTATGTTTATTCCAAGAAAATTGTTTGTGACAAGAGGTCACAATTTAAGGTTGGAGGAAAGGAGATTTAATCTCCTGCAACGGAAACGTTTTTTTTCACTGTAAGAGCAATAAAATTGTGAAACTCATTACCAAAGGAGGTAGTGAATGCCAATACCCTAGATACATTTAAAAATTGTTTGTATACATTTCTTTCTATAAACAAAATTCATGGATATGATTGCTAGTATTAAATGGGTCACCTTTTAGTGGGATTATTTAAAGGGACATTGAACCCAAATTTTTTCTTTTGTGATTCAGATATAGCATGACATTTTAAGTAACATTCTAATTTACTTCTATTCTCAAATTTTCTTCATTCTCTTGGTATCTTTATTTGAAATGCAAGAATGTAAGCTTAGATGCCGGCCCATTTTTGGTGAACAACCTGGGTTGTTCTTGCCGATTGGTTGATAAATTCATCCACCAATAAAAAAAACTGCTGTTGAGAGTTCTGAACCAAAAAAAAAAGCTTACATGCCTTCTTTTTCAAATAAAGTTAGCAAGAGAATGAAGAAAAATTGATAATAGGAGTAAATTAGAAAGTTGCTTAAAATTGCATGCTCTATCTGAATCACGGGGAAAAAAATTTGGGTTCAGTGTCCTTTAAGCTTAACTGGAGCTTGTAAGTATTTTATATTTGTATAGGTTGAACTTGATGGACTTCGGTCTTTTTTCAACCTCATCTACTATGTTATCTACTATGTTTATAACTGCTAATGTCTATTCGCATGATAACAGCTGAATAATATAAGACCTCGAAGTGGCTTTAACATCCAACATAGTCTGTTTACAGTTTAAGTGAATACATCAGTAGTAAATCATTGTGTTGTCTGCTGTTCGACAGTAACAATATTACACTTTCTGTAACACACTCAATATTTTAAACATTATAATAGATAATGCTGCTGTTAGTTGCATATTAAGACTGCTACCTATAAACAGACCGCAACATTTATAGCAGTCACACTTCTATTTAGAACAGCCACTGGGGAACTTATAAGTGCAGAGTATCTATGACTCTAAGCAAATTATTGTGGTAGATTGTCACTTCTGCAACTATATACTATATAGAAACATAAGTAACATTGGAGAACAATCGATTTTATATCTTAGCTATTTAGTTAAGTACCTCCCAGCATAATATTCTGACCAGTTCACTAAATAGATACATATATCACAAGGTTGCTACTGGTTTACTATTATATACAGAGTGCTTATAACCCAAATACAATAACCACAGCAGATTATGCCTTTGGATACTCAATATTAAGATTGCTTGGTGATAATGAACACAATATTTAGAGCAATCTAAACCTGGCTATCCATTAAAGGACTTTTAGGCACAGTATACAAATACACATACACAATTGCTGTGGGAATACAATACCCTGTTATTATACAAGTGTCGTAGCAAGCAGTGCTACATATTGAATGGTTGCATTTCTGAGCGTTAAATCATCATAATATATACTGTTTGCATCAAGCATCAACACAATTTGAGAATTTCTATTTTTCCTTTAAGCCGTAACAATAATCTAGTAGGGGAGACACACATTTAAGGTCTATTTCTCTTGTAAGGTGTATCCAGTTAACGGATTCATCCATTACTTGTGGGATATTCTCCTTCCCAACAGGAAGCTGCAAGAGGACACCCACAGCAGAGCTGTCTATATAGCTCCTCCCCTAACTGCCACCTTGCAGCTCTCGACAAGGGAAGTAGCTAGAGAGATGTGGTGCATTAATGTAGTTTTTCTTCAATCAAAAGTTTATTTTCAAATGGTACCGGAGTTGTACTATTTTAGCCTCAGGCAGAAAGTTGAAGAAGAGTCTGCCTGTGGTCTTTGATGATCTTAGCAGGTTGTAACTAAGATCCATTGCTGTTCTCAGACATAACTGAAGAGATGGGTAACTTCAGCTGGGGGAATAGCGTGCAGGGTCTGCTGCTATGAGGTATGTGCAGTTTTACATTTTTCTAGAGAAATGATATGCTAGAAAATGCTGACAATACCGGATTTATTTAAGGTAAGCCTGATTACAGTGATTTAATAACGACTGGTATCATGCTTGCTGTAAAGGGTGATATTTTTATTATTTACTCACATTACTGAATAGATATAACGTTTGCTTGAGGTGTATAAACGTTTATTTCATATTGGTGATAAAACTTTATTCTGGGGCCCAGTTTTTTCCACATGGCTGACTAGATTTTGCCTAGGGATAGTTTTTTAAGGCCCTCTCACAGTGAGTACAGGTTGGGAGGGGCCTATTTTCGTGCCTAAATTGCGCAGTAGTTTTTGCAGCTTGAGACATCCAGCTTCCCTCAAGGAGTCCCCTGAACATTTAGGACCTCTCTAAAGGGTTTTTGTGCCTTCCAAAGTCGTTGTATGGGCAGGTAGGGCCACAGTAGAGCTGTGGCAGTTTGTTGTGACTGTTTAAAAACGTTTATATCATTTTTTTGATCCGGTTTTGAAACTAAGGGGTTAATCATCCATTTGCAAGTGGGTGCAATGCTCTTTCAGCCTATTATACACACTGTAAAAAATTTGCAAGATTTACTGCTTTTTTCACTGTTTTGCAGTTTATGTGATTGTTTTTTTCTCTTAAAGGCACAGTACCGTTTTTATTTTTTTGCTTGTTCACAGTTATTAAAGTGTTTTCCAAGCTTGCTGGTCTCATTACTAGTCTGTTTAAACATGTCTGACATAGAGGAAACTCATTGTTCATTATGTTTAGAAGCCATTGTGGAACCTCCTCTTAGAATGTGTACCAAATGTACTGATTTTACTATAGATTACAAAGACCATATTCTGGCTTTAAAAAATTTATCACCAGAAGAAATTGACAAGGAGGAAGTTATGCCGTCTAACTCTCCCCACGTGTCAGATCCTATAAATCCCGCTCAGGGGACGCCTAGTACATCTAGCGCACCCATTGCGTATACCTTGCAAGACATGGCGGCAGTTATGAATCATACCCTTACAGAGGTATTATCTAAACTGCCAGGATTGCAAGGAAAGCGAGACAGCTCTGGGACTAGAATAAATACAGAGCTCTCTGACGCTTTAGTAGCTATGTCTGATACACCCTCACATTATACTGAAGCTGAAGCAGGGGACCTTCAATCTGTGGGTGATTTTACTGACTCAGGGAAGATACTTCAATCTGATTCTGATATGTCTACATTTAAATTTAAGCTTGAACACCTCCGCGTATTGCTCAGGGAGGTTTTAGCAACTCTGGACGACTGTGACACTATTGTAGTCCCAGAGAAATTATGTAGATTGGATAAATACTATGCAGTACCTATTTACACTGATGTTTTTCCAATCCCTAAAAGGTTTTCTGAAATTATTACTAAGGAATGGGATAGACCAGGTGTACCGTTCTCTCCCCCTCCTGTTTTTAAAAAGATGTTTCCTATAGACGCCGCTACACGGGACTTATGGCAGACGGTCCCTAAGGTGGAGGAAGCAGTTTCTACTCTAGCTAAGCGTACCACTATCCCTGTCGAGGACAGTTGTGCTTTTCTAGATCCAATGGATAAAAAATTAGAGGGTTACCTTAAGAAATTTTTTATTCAACAAGGTTTTATTCTCCAGCCTCTTGCATGCATTGCCCCAGTCACTGCTGCCGCGGCTTTCTGGTTTGAGTCCCTAGAGGAGACTCTACAGGTTGAAACCCCGTTGGAAGATATTATTGACAAGCTTAGGGCCCTTAAGCTAGCCAATTCATTTGTTTCTGATGCCGTTGTTCATTTAACCAAGCTAACGGCTAAAAATTCAGGTTTTGCTATTCAGGCGCGTAGGGCGCTATGGCTTAAATCCTGGTCAGCTGACGTGACTTCAAAGTCTAAACTTCTCAACATTCCCTTCAAAGGACAGATCCTATTCGGGCCTGGACTGAAGGAGATCATTTCTGTCATCACTGGAGGAAAAGGTCACGCCCTTCCTCAAGACAGGTCCAACAAATTAAGGACCGAACAGTCTAGTTTTTGGCCCTTTCGAAACTTCAAGAGTGGCGCAGCTTCAACTTCCTCTAACACAAAACAAGAGGGAACTTTTGCCCAGTCTAAGCCGGTCTGGAGACCTATCCAGGCTTGGAACAAGGGGAAACAGGCCAAAAAGCCTGCTGCTGCCTCTAAGACAGCATGAAGGAGCAGCCCCCGATCCGGAAACTGATCTAGTAGGGGGCAGACTCTCTCTCTCTTTGCCCAGGCTTGGGCAAGAGATGTGCAGGATCCCTGGGCATTGGAAATTGTGTCCAAGGGTTATCTTCTGGAATTCAAAACCTCTCCCCCAAAAGGGAGATTTCATCTCTCACTTTTATCTGCAAACCAGATAAAGAGAGAGGCATTCTTACATTGTGTTCAAGACCTCCTAATTATGGGAGTGATCCACCCAGTTCCGCAGGAGGAACAGGGTCAGGGCTTTTATTCAAATCTGTTTGTAGTTCCCAAGAAAGAGGGAACATTCAGACCAATCTTAGATCTCAAGATCTTAAACAAATTTCTCAGAGTTCCATCCTTCAAGATGGAGACTATTCGAACCATCCTTCCTATGATCCAGGAGGGTCAATATATGACTACCATAGACCTAAAGGATGCTTATCTTCACATCCCGATGCACAAAGATCATCATCGTTGTTTCAGGTATGCCTTTCTAGACAGGCACTACCAGTTTGTGGCTCTTCCCTTCGGGTTGGCCACGGCACCAAGAATCTTTACAAAGGTTCTAGGGTCCCTTCTAGCGGTCCTAAGGCCGCGGGGTATAGCAGTAGCCCCTTACTTAGACGACATTCTGATACAGGTGTCGACTTTTCAAGTTGCTAGGTCCCACACGGACATTGTTCTGGCATTTCTGAGGTCCCATGGGTGGAAGGTGAACGAAGAAAAGAGCTCTCTATCACCTCTAACAAAAGTTTCATTCCTAGGGACTCTGATAGATTCGGTAAAAATGAAGATTTACCTAACAAAGGCCAGATTGTCAAAACTTCTAGACTCTTGCCGTGTTCTTTATTCCACTTCTCGTCCTTCAGTGGCTCAGTGTATGGAAGTAATTGGTTTAATGGTAGCGGCAATGGACATAGTACCGTTTGCCCGCCTACATCTCAGACCGCTGCAACTTTGCATGCTCAGTCAGAGGAATGGGGATTACACAGATTTGTCCCCTCTACTAAATCTGGATCAAAAAACCAGGGATTCTCTTCTCTGGTGGCTATCTCAGGTCCATCTGTCCAAGGGGATGAGCTTCCGCAGGCCAGATTGGACTATAGTAACGACAGATGCCAGCCTTCTGGCCTGGGGTGCAGTCTGGAACTCCCTGAAGGCTCAGGGCTCGTGGACTCAGGAGGAGGCTCTCCTTCCAATAAACATTCTGGAATTAAGAACGATATTCAATGCTCTTCAGGCTTGGCCTCAGCTAGCTGTGGTCAGGTTCATCAGATTTCAGTCGGACAACATCACGACTGTAGCCTATATCAACCATCAGGGAGGAACAAGGAGCCCCCTGGCAATGTTGGAGGTTTCAAAGATAATTCTATGGGCAGAGGTTCACTCTTGCCATCTCTCAGCTATCCATATCCCAGGAGTAGAGAACTGGGAGGCGGATTTTCTAAGTCGGCAGACTTTTCATCCGGGGGAGTGGGAGCTCCATCCGGAGGTATTTGCCCAGCTGATTCAACTATGGGGCAAACCAGAACTGGATCTCATGGCGTCTCGCCAGAACGCCAAACTTCCTTGTTACGGGTCCAGGTCAAGGGATCCCCAGGCAGCGCTGATAGATGCTCTAGCAGCGCCCTGGTCCTTCAGCCTGGCTTATGTGTTTCCACCGTTTCCTCTGCTCCCTCGGCTGATTGCCAAGATCAAGCAGGAGAGAGCTTTGTTGATTTTGATAGCTCCTGCGTGGCCACGCAGGACTTGGTACGCAGATCTGGTGGACATGTCATCCTTTCCACCAGTTACTCATAATAACACTATCTAATAAATATACATTACACAGTACAGTTATACACATAACACTACCTAATAAATATACATTACACAGTACAGATACACACAACACTATCTAATAAATATACATTACACAGTACAGATACACACAACACTATCTAATAACTATATATTACACAGTACAGTTACACTGATAACACTATCTAATAAATATACATTACATAGTACAGTTACATACATAATAACACTATCTAATAAATATACATTACACTGTACAGATACACACAACACTATCTAATACATATACATTACACAGTACAGATACGCACAACACTATCTAATAAATATATATTTCACAGTACAGTTACACTTATAATAACACTATCTAATAAATATACATTACACAGTACAGTTGCACACATAATAACACTATCTAATAAATATACATTACACAGTACAGTTACACACATAATAACACTATCTAATAAATATACATTACATAGTACAGTTACACACATAATAACACTATCTAATAAATATACATTACACAGTACAGTTGCACACATAATAACACTATCTAATAAATATACATTACACAGTACAGTTACACTCATATTAACACTATCTAATAAATATACATTACACAGTACAGTTACACTCATATTAACACTATCTAATAAATATACATTACACAGTACAGTTACACACATAATAACACTCTAATAAATATACATTACACAGTACAGTTATACACATAACACTATCTAATAAATATACATTACACAGTACAGTTACACACATAACACTATCTAATAAATATACATTACACAGTACAGTTACACACATAATACCATCTAATAAATATACATTACACAGTACAGTTACACACATAATACCATCTAATAAATATACATTACACAGTACAGTTATACACATAATAACACTATCTAATAAATATACATTACACAGTACATTTACACACATAATAACACTATCTAATAAATATACATTACACAGGACAGTTACACTTGTAATAACACTGTCTAATAAATATACATTACACAATACCTGTTGGCTTTTCATGCTTATTATGAGCTATATAAGCTGGACTTTTAAATGTTTGTTTTTTTTGCTGGTAGGTTGTAAATGATCTGTAAAAAACAGACTCCCTGGTCTTACTGTGAAACATACATGTCATATCTGCTTGCAGTCAGAAACAGTGCATATGATATACAGCTAAGAGTGTGATAGTAGTACTCTAGTGTCAGTCTAAATCATACTTGTACATTAAGGTATCAGCATCATTAGTGAATCTCTCTGACATAAAGTAAGGTTACATATAGATGGAGGATTAAAACCAGGGTCTCTGGGAATTGTTAACTAGTAGAATACAAGAGGGATTTTGTATCAATAGTTCTTATAAAAAGATCTTTCATCGTAATAACTCACGAGCATGTTTAATATGTGTCAGTCTGTACATAAGACTCGTACATAGCTACAGCTAGACCAAACCTATAGGAGAATAATTCTAAAGCTTATTACTGTTATAAAAATATTGTGACAATACTGAAACTGTTTTTTGCTACCTGTTGATGTAAAGTACTGTGATGGCTTCTTCTGTATCTCTCAGTAGATTATGAAGGGATAGAGCTCACTGGGTCAAGTGGGAGGCCTTATTCACTTTTACTTTGTTAGTCACAAACCTTTTTTTTTTTTTTAAGACGCTTTTAGATTTTCACTTTATCAGACATTTTTTTTATTGTCTGGGCTGCACATTCACATTGTCGCTCCTTGTTTACAGAAACAATATATTTTTAAGTATATGGATACATTTGTAAATATAAATGTCAGTATATGGCTGGGTTATAACACAATATATTTAATAATTATTCTTTAAATTATTAAATATATTTTATTGGAAAAGCTATTTAACCATGAAAATAGCTTTTCCAATGCAGCAACCAGAAATCTATCTCCTACTGATGAGTTCCAAAAAGAACGAAACAGGCTTGTCTAGTGAGTGATTTCTGGTTTGCTGTCATATTCCTGTTTAAAAGGATCGCTGTGTCAAAACAGTATTTTTGAAGCAAAAAAACTGAGAATTTGCATATCTTACCCACAATTCTCTTGTGCATTGGAAACATTGCATATTAAGAATTTCTGGGGGAAAGCAAGCGGGGATACTTGCCTAGATGTACTAATTTCCTATGCAAATATTTACATTGATTTAATTTTGAGACATGGAGGATTTTAATTTCAGTTTTTTATCTCCCCTCATAATTTTAATGAATTTTGGAAAGAAACTACCAAGGACTGTGGATATGAGTCTAAAATATAAAGTACCTTTTTAAAATTGCTGAACTGCAATTTGTTATGACTACCAAATACTTTTGATTTAAATATAAAAATTTAGAACATTCATACATCACCAGTTTGAGCCAATTTGTAGTTCAATCTTTTCCAAATATTTTCAGATCACCTCATTTGAAGAAAAGTTATTGCATAGATCAAGGTTAGTTTCAGCTCCTTGCTTAAGTGATTGTGTTCCCAAGTATGGCCGCCAGTTATCAATCACCAGTGTAAGCAAATCAAAGAAAAACTGTCCTTTCTTGCATTTAGCTATTCTTTATATAATTATTGGTAATCTTTTTCGGTTACGATCACGGATGCTTGTCCCTTTTCATTGGCTCATCCCTGGGGGACGCCCCCCTCACTGACTCTGTTTGTGTCCCAATAGAAAACTCATTTGGCTGTCATACCATTCAAATCCCCTAGGGGCAGCAGACAACCAACAAATACAGTTCCACCATTACTCACTGCTACATTCCAAATATCCTTATAAAAAATGATTATTTAAACCACCATAACTCCTTGCATTAATAAATCTTTTCTGTCAGTATCCATATCTCATCTAGCATAACAGAAAACCTACAACCTGATACCAAACACCACTATTTCATCAGTTTCCATGTTAAAATAGAAAATATCCACCTATGTCTGTGTTCATGACTAAGGACATCTAAGGACAGATATTATTTTGAAATTAGTCTAACATTTATACATTTATTATATAGATACTTATTTAGAGATTCCATCTCCACATCAGTTCCTCCTGTAATTTGCACTAGATTTCTGGAAAACAGAGGAAAATGTGTTTATCTTTAAATCAATGGGTCAGTATATGTATATATCAATGTACTTATCAATACAGCAAATATTTATTTAATATATTATGTCCCAGCTCAATACATATATGCGTTATTTGAGTATTTCAAACTCAAATGGAAAAACTGGCTTCATTCCTTTTGCAAGATTTTTTTTATGTCATATAGAGACTTTAAATGCTAATTTGTCTGGGATCTTCACATGGGAAATTCTGCAGGGGCAATTCACACTTATGTGACATCAATAATTTCTTCAGCTAAAACTGGTTTTCCCTAAGATTCTCATTAAGCCTAAAAGAAAGATCCCAGACATTGCATCTATATTAGCTCAGGGGATTCTGTAACTTAGGTAATGAAACAGATGCTTTCTCTTTGAAATAACTTAAATGTTATCTTAATTAGGAGAAGCGTATCTTATGTCTGATATTTATTTCTAAACTAATTTGTCTTTCTTTGAAATGACTGATGGCCAAATGTTTTAGGGCCAGCAGAGAGGGTCAGTCACAATCTGATAGGGATTTCAGATTCACACATTAGCAAGAAAATGTTTCTTTTGAAGTTGCCTTTATGATTCATCCTGTGTAATCAAAAGAAGAAAATGGGGTTTAAATTACACACAGTGAAAACCATCTCATACTGGATTTTTAGCTACAAAAATGAAATATCAAATATCTGATATATCTGTAGCTTATTTAAGGTTATTTACAGGTACCCTGACATAATTCCCCCTTCCGATTTTAAATAGATGTAGGACACATGTATTTGAATTGGCTTAAAATCAGCGGTACTTGGTGAAGGTATTGACCTTTTGCATCATAGACAGTCCATTATTTTTGAGCTTTCATGTTCATCAGCTAGGCATCTTTAAACTAGAGTATGTCTTTAGTGCATTTGGGGATATGACTCTTCATTCTCCCTCTATGACTTGTAGTTGGGACCTAGGATGGCACACTCACAACTGATTAATGTGGACCCACTTATCCGTAAAAGTATCATTTTTGGGTATCCTAATTTTATAGGCAACTGGAGATATTTTGTCAGTGATGACAAAAGGACCCTTCCATGATGGAAGACATTTCTTCTCCTTAACTTGATCTCTTCCAAAGTTATAAAGGTAAACTTTATAATTTATTTCATATTCCTTTTTGGACATTTTGAGATCATAATAGGTTTTAGTGGCAGTTGCAGCTTTCTCTAAGTTCCTTTGAGCAAATGCAAAGGCATATTGCAGGTGCTTTCTTAGGTTCTCCACATATTGATGCATATTGGCAGCGTTTATCAAGTTCTGATCTGATGTACGGTACAGTAGATGTTGAGGCAGAACCATTCTTCTACCAGTCATCAGTTCAAAAGGTGACATCTTGGTAGCACTACTTGGAGTTGTTCTTAATGCCATTACGACTAGAGGTCGTTTTATATCCCAGTCTTTACCCATTTCACTCACAAACTTTTTGAGGATTTTCACAATGGATTGGTTGTAACACTCTACACTACCACTTGAGGCAGCTCTATATGCAATATGGAGCTTTCTTTTAACCCCTAGTATTTTCCACATTTTGGTCATCACTTCACTGGTGAAGTGGGTACCCCGATCTGATTCGATTCTTTGGGGCAAACCAAATCTGGAAAACACGTGGTTGATGAGCAAAGCTGCGCATGTTTTAGCACTATTGTTAGGTGCACTGATGCACTCTACCCATTTAGTGAGCAGGCATGTCACTGTTAACATGTATTTGTTACCTCTTGATGACCTAGTTACTGGACTGATAAAATCAATTTGTATATCGCACAATGGCATTACCATCCCCCTTTTCTGCAATGGCGCTCTATGCGTTGGCGCAGTGGGTTGGAACTGTGGACAGATTAGACAACCTTGACAGTAAGTTTGAACATCTTTCAACATGTGTGGCCAAAAGGCATAATCACGCAAGATTTCATACGTGAGTTTGGCACTACGATGACCAGATGTGGGAGCATCATGGGCATGTTGAAGCATTAGGCCTCTGAACTTGGTGGGTACCACCCATTGCTGGATGCCCGTTTTGGAGGTTCTAATTAAGAAACCATCCTGTAACTTGAATTGTGATCTGGATTTCATTAAGATTCTAAGATCTTCTTTGCCAATACAATCCTCTTTTGAGATGGGGTTGCTCTCAGGATCTTCTATGTTGTTACAAACTGCTATTTGTAACTGGCCCTTTAAATGGAAAATTGCCCTGCTTCCCTGGACTGTGGAGAAGCCTATTTGCCAGCCTCCTTCCTCATGACTATGGCCCCTGGAAGATTGTGCCCCTGAAAATGTATTAACTTTTATTGGGGGTGTATGGCCCTTTAAGAACCGTCTGGGGACATATTGTGACTTTGGTGAACAATGCCCCTTTAAGACTATGCCCCCAGACCTGTAAAATAACTTGTCCCTGGCTTTCTCCCACTTGGTTCAGTAAATAGGGCTTACTGAACCAAGTACCACACAGGCAGAGTGTTCCACATAAAGGGAGCACTGTTACAAAAGCATTCGTTTTCATTGTGTGCCATTAAGAGTTAATTTTGTTCAGCTTCAAGAAGCTATTCTAAATACAAGTTTGCTGGGATCAGCTCTAATTAAGTTTAGTGATAAACATTTCCATTGTCTAATCAGACTGCTAGTGATAAGATGGACTGCATTGTTTTCTTGTGTGTAACTTGTTATCTGCTGAAGTGAAAACAAAGGGAAAAACCCAATAGGGGGCGCTACCAAGAAATATATGTTTCAAACCATCAATACACAGATAACAAATATGACAAAATATGGTATTGGTGTGTGTATGCACACTACTAGATACCAGAGTCCTAGGTCCTGGATGAAAGACAAGATCAAAGTCCTAGGTGCTCCAATAAGGTAGAAATATCCGTCTTCTCAAAACCAGAGGCAGCACTCGATCTTCACCCTCCAAAGGTTAATATATCTAGAATCAAACACAAGGAAAGAGGCGCCGTATGTGTGAATCTGAAACAGCCAACATCAGATAGAAAACATGTGCAGGGTACTCACAATATGAAAAGGCACTCCAATGTGCCAATAGGAGCAGGCTGGTATTCACAGCAAACCAGCTGGCTGAACAGGCAATCCAGGATAACCAAAGTGAGAGACTCAGAATCTGGATCCCACGATATGGAGACAGGAGCTAGGTGCAAACAAAGGCACACCACTGTGTGAATCTGTAGGAGTACACTGATAAATTCACAATCTGTACAGGGTACTCACATTCTGTAGCGGCACTCAATTGTGCCAGTGGAAGCAGGCTGGTTTACTCAGCAAACCAGCTGGCTGTATAAGGAGTAAAGCAGGAGCCTCCACAGTCCTCCGGATAAAACAGGTAGCTCAGAAATAATCAATTTGGGATGAGGATATATGATTTAAAAAAGGTTTAATAAAGAATAAAAACAATTAAAAATACATATATCACTCATGTGCAGTATATAAGTGACATGCAACGCGTTTCTCGGAATCAACCGTTTCCTCAGGCATGAATTCTAACTCTACACACATCTTATAAATACCTGAGCTACCTGTACTGCCCCACCCTTCAAATTAAACCAGACCAATCACAGAAGCCCTTTGTTTAATTACCCATTAGTTGGTACACCTGCATACTTCTCATCCCCTGCCTTAATGTGCTTGATGGACTGGTGCAAGTGTTATATACAATGGGGGGGAAAGGAAAAAAATTGCCAGCTGCTTATTTTCATATATATATGTATGTATATATTATTATGATCTAACTAGCCCATCAAAGATCATAATATCTTAGCTAAGGGTTTAGTGATAATATTCGTAATGCGTATGTGCTCACCACATAGTATATGTGGCCAGCTCCAAATTGCCTATTTGATCTGTTGTCAACCTCATAGAATAAACAAATCTATATAAATGTTCATACCTGTCTGCTTATGTGTGATGTGATGCGTGACTGGTACATAATTATACTGAATACCATATTGCTCTATTAAGACCTCAATATTTCTCTGTTAGTTCTCCTAACAAATCGCCTTATTCACAAAATTTATTGTTAATCGGGATACCGAGACCAAGATCCTAAAAGGTAAACAATTCTCTGTGATTTTTTGGCGTCTGACGTAAACGCCAGTGATAGGTTTGTCAACCTATCACTGGCGTTTACGTCAGACGCCAAAAAATCACAGAGAATTGTTTACCTTTTAGGATCTTGGTCTCGGTATCCCGATTAACAATAAATTTTGTGAATAAGGCGATTTGTTAGTAGAACTAACAGAGAAATATTGAGGTCTTAATAGAGCAATATGGTATTCAGTATAATTATGTACCAGTCACGCATCACATCACACATAAGCAGACAGGTATGAACATTTATATAGATTTGTTTATTCTATGAGGTTGACAACAGATCAAATAGGCAATTTGGAGCTGGCCACATATACTATGTGGTGAGCACATACGCATTACGAATATTATCACTAAACCCTTAGCTAAGATATTATGATCTTTGATGGGCTAGTTAGATCATAATAATATATACATACATATATATATGAAAATAAGCAGCTGGCAATTTTTTTCCTTTCCCCCCCATTGTATATAACACTTGCACCAGTCCATCAAGCACATTAAGGCAGGGGATGAGAAGTATGCAGGTGTACCAACTAATGGGTAATTAAACAAAGGGCTTCTGTGATTGGTCTGGTTTAATTTGAAGGGTGGGGCAGTACAGGTAGCTCAGGTATTTATAAGATGTGTGTAGAGTTAGAATTCATGCCTGAGGAAACGGTTGATTCCGAGAAACGCGTTGCATGTCACTTATATACTGCACATGAGTGATATATGTATTTTTAATTGTTTTTATTCTTTATTAAACCTTTTTTAAATCATATATCCTCATCCCAAATTGATTATTTCTGAGCTACCTGTTTTATCCGGAGGACTGCGGAGGCTCCTGCTTTACTCCTTATACAGCCAGCTGGTTTGCTGAGTAAACCAGCCTGCTTCCACTGGCACAATTGAGTGCCGCTACAGAATGTGAGTACCCTGTACAGATTGTGAATTTATGAGTGTACTCCTACAGATTCTGACAGTGGTGTGCCTTTGTTTGCACCTAGCTCCTGTCTCCATATCGTGGGATCCAGATTCTGAGTCTCTCACTTTGGTTATCCTGGATTGCCTGTTCAGCCAGCTGGTTTGCTGTGAATACCAGCCTGCTCCTATTGGCACATTGGAGTGCCTTTTCATATTGTGAGTACCCTGCACATGTTTTCTATCTGATGTTGGCTGTTTCAGATTCACACATACGGCGCCTCTTTCCTTGTGTTTGATTCTAGTTATCTGCTGAAGTAATGTAATTCTACTATGGCCTGTCAAAGGGCGTTGTCTCTCTATCTAAATGTATCAAATGTGTGATTGGGGATTTTATGCCTCCCCCTGAGAGTGTCCTTTTTCGCATGTAACCTCAATAAAAAGCAGGCTGTGTGTTCCAGCACATCAGACCTTTTCTGACCCTCTAACTTGCAGCCTTGACTCATGTTTGTAGGGGACAGCTATAATCACTACAGGGATTGCTATGCTCTTCATACTCCCTTAGCTACTGAGCTCTTGTAACAGCTCTTGTTCCTGATCCTGCTTCACGCTACAGAAGGAAGAGGTTCACCTACTGGAGCCTGGTCGTAGGTCCAGGGCGCAGAGCAGACGGCGAGATACCAGCCCAGCAGCGGTGGTTCATAGAGTCTGCATTACTTATGGTGGCTATGCAGTAGTCTATGGTGTCTACGGTGCTGATGATCCTTTGGTGAGCGCTAGGAGCATCCTTTTCTATGGTCCAACTTCCAGCCAGCCTGGAGGCAACCGTAACATATGTGTTTATAGAAGATGCCTACAATGGGGATTTCTTTTTAACTAGTGATCAGGTCTTCACTAGGAGAATCCTGACTCCATTGTACCAAGTTAGACTCACTCTGTTGTTTAGCCTGGTTTCTGGTAATGGCTTCTACCTGAATTGCACCCATTAAGTGGTCGATATTAAGGCGTTCTCCAGTTATGCCTCCTTGTTTGGCTAATGAATCCGCAAGATCATTGCCTTCCTTGTCAGGACCTAGAACCCTGGAATGACCCTTGGTCTTTTTCCAGTGTATGGTTAAATCATTGGATACCACCAGATTATCAATCTCGCAGAACAACTTGCCATGTTTGACTAATCTGCGCTCATTATCAATAGTGGCATGGTAAGAACAACCATCAACATATACCCAAGGTAATGTTTGACAATGGTCCTCGTACATTTTATATGGGGAAAGCAATTGTTCCTCTAGTAAATCATCTTCTGATCATTCTTCCACAGGATCTTTAGCAGTACAGTCGTGGAGCTCAGCAAGCCCCTGTGCGACTAGATTCTTTTTATTCTGCTTGTAACAAATTTCTAAGGGCCAGCCTTGTAAGGAAAGGGTCCACGCTGTTATGCAGCTATTAGACAAATTCCCATCTCTTATTCTCTCACTTTGCAAATATAGCACAATAATTTTCTCGCCATGTATGTAGCTGCGGAAATTTTTTAGAGCCCATACAGTAGATAAGAGGGCTTTTTCGCAATCGCTAAATTTTATTTCTACTGGGGATAGAGTTTTGCTCGCATAAGCAATGATTTTGCCTATATTATCATGCTTTTGGTATAAAACAGCACTCATGCTTATATCTGTGTAACCTGTTTCTAAGAAGAAAGGTTTACCACCTTCAGGGTACGCTAAGCAAGGTGCTTGAGTGAGTTTTCTCTTCAGCTCTCTTATGGCTGTCTCTTGAGTAGTAGTAAGGGTTTAGCTAATTCTGCATAATTATCAATGAATTTGCGAGAATAATTTGTCATACCCAGGAATGATCTCAATTCTTTTAAGTTAGTTGGGTTTTTAGAATTTGTTATAGCTTCCACCTTTTTCTTCTGAGGATTTAGCCCTTCAGAAGTAACTTCATGTCCCAAGAAGTTTACACGAGTGCGGCACCATTGAGCTTTTTGTAGGGATAATTTGACACCTGCCCTTTTAAGTTGGCTGAGGACATGTTTAAGCTCTGTGATGTGTTTTTCAAAGTCTGTGCTTTTGAATAAAACATCATCAACATAAGATAAGGTCCCCCTTTCCAGTGCATCAGGCATAGCCTTATGTATGAATACAACAAATTAATGTCCAGAATTTATGTATCCAAAAAGGGAGCCTTTGGAATGCATACTGGACCTTTTGGAGTGAGAATGCCAGCTTATACTGGTCCTCCTCATGTACCTTTATGGTCCAATATCACTGCGCGCAGTCAATGGCAGTGAATATTTTGGATCCCTGCATTTGTGCTAGGCACTAGTCAATATATGGCACAGGCCAGCCAGACATATACACTCGTTTGTTTAGCTGTCTTAAAGGACCAGTCAACACTGTAGATTTGCATAATCAACAAATGCATGATAAGAAGACAATGCAATAGCACTTAGTCTGAACTTCAAATGAGTAGTAGATTTTTGTTAAATAAATTGCAAAGTTATGTCTATTTCCACTCCCCCTGTATCATGTGACAGCCATCAGCCAATCACAAATGCATATACGTATATGCTGTGCATTCTTGCACATGCTCAGTACAAGTTGGTGACTCAAAAAGTGTAAATATAAAAAGACTGTGCACATTTTGTTAATGGAAGTAAATTGGAAAGTTGCTTAAAATTGCATGCTGTATCTGAATCATGAAGTTTAATTTTGACTTGAGTGTCCCTTTAAGTCAGCACATAAACACCATTGTCCATTGGGCTTAAGAACACCAAGAATAGGATTGTTGTAAGAGCTGTGCTGTCGGAAAATACCCCTTTCTTCCAAGTTCCTTATGATTTCTGCAAGAGAATCATATGAGGCTAAAGGAAGTCTGTATTGTTTAACAAAGACAGGTGGTGCATTGGGATCTGTTTGTATTCTTGCAATGTGCAAGTCTGTAGTCCCACAGTCGTAAGAATCCATAGCAAAAATATCCTTGTACTCCATCAGGAGTTCTCGCAGCAGTTGGCGTTCATCATCTCTGGAACAGCCATTAGCTAAAGATATTTGCTCTTCGACTATTTGCTGAAATCCTGGAGAGATTTCAGGCTGTCCTATTTCATAGGTTTCTTCTAACCTAGAGGTGAGGTCCCCTTGATTATAATTGACATTGCCCCCACGACTTCTGAGCTGAAGGGATAAATAGACTGAATAGTAAATAGACCCTCTGGTATAGAGGCAAAGGATTGTTCTGTTAATTGTTCCTTCAGGTATTAGCCCAATTATATTATTCTGGAATCCAAAAGTGTAATAACTTGATTCCAGCGCATATCCTATGGTAGTTCCCTTGGATAAGGTTATATCCTGTGGGGTCATGTTATGCACAATAACATGTATTGTAATAGTTCCAATATTTACCAAAGGAGTATAGGTCATTTTCATACCCAGATGTTGTATTCTATGGGAGAGGCAAATTAGTGTTTCAGAAGTTTTTAACTTCTGACCTCTTTTTTACCTGTAAGGGTAAGAGGAATCTATCAGCCCCGGCAGGAATTATAACATCGTTAGACACCTGCATATTCACAGCATATGGCATTTGCTGGTTTGATTTCAGGGCTGCATTTTCATTTTGAAATACTTCAGGGTCCCCCTTTAACCTGCTCCAGAGGCAAGAGTTAATCAAATCTATTCGTATGGCATATCTATGTAAGATATCATTGCCAATGTATATTTGATTATGGGGAGTATTTAAAACTAAAAACAGGTGTTTCGCTGATTTATTACTATAAAGATAGATAATAAACATTTAGCTGTGATATAGCTTTCACACCTGTCATCCAGGCCTTCGACACAGTGGTCTTGGGGAGAAAGATATTTAATCACTTTAGGTTCACCTATCTGTGCTAACAAGCCTTCGCTTATATAGCTAGCTTCCTGTTTTAAGTTCAATTTGGCATATTTTGTTTTCCCAAGGTCATGTACTTGTATAGGGATAAATAGATCTTCTTTAACCCTCTCAATTCCTGCGAGGTATTGAGTGTGGCCTCCCCCCTTAGGGATTTTATGATCCCCCTTGTGGAGAGATATGGTTAATACATCGCCGTCTAAGGAAATATTCGCTATCTTTCCAGGCAAAATTTAAGTATTACCATTAGAGCCACTTAAAGGAGTCTGATCATCTATTTGTAGGATATTGACTTCAGGTATAGAGTTATTCCTGAAATGAATCTCCACAGCATCTGGCTTCTCTTCCACCACATGACAGTTATGTCGTGTGTGAGTATGCCTGATCGCTCATAATTAATTGGCCGTTTTACTTGTGACCAAATTACATTATTTATGCAATCAATTATGGTGCTTAAGTACTTCAGGAGATCACTACCAATAATTAAACGATCAGTTGGCAGATCCACTATAATGACAGGGTGTCTTATGACCCTGTTCCCCAGTTTAAATTTTAACCAATGCGGTACCGTAGACTTTTAGAGAGTCACCCCCAACACCTATTAGTGAACCATCAAATTATTTTATTTTAGGTTTCTGGGGTGTTAGCTCATTTAGCTGTGTGTAGTACTTGTGGGATAAAATAGTTGCATGAGACCCAGTATCAATTAATCCCATGATAGGGTTGTAGACTGAATCCTGCAGTTTCTACCATTTCACACATAAAATTGGCATGATTACACACTTGTGGGCTTCGCCACGTGTTACCTGAATCCGCCGCGTTACCTGATGCAGAAGAAACTTAATTCCTACCGGTCCCCTCTATAACAGGGTCGACTGGGTTCTTGTGTACTGCATCTGTGGAAATAAGGTTAAGAGAATGCTGCAAAGGAAGAGATTGGTTAAATTTTCCCGGCTGAGGTTGCTTGTCATCACAGCTAAATCGTCCGTTTCCGGTCTGTGGGGAGAGAACATGATTAGTACCATTTTTGACATTTATCATTTTATTTTGTATATCTCTCCCCTCCCTTTCAGGTGATACTGCAGTATTTATGACTGTGCCTGTGGCCCACTGCTGGCCACTGGCTGTACCCCTAAAAAAGGATTGTTAGGTTGCTGAGCCGTAAACGCTTGACTCATATTAGAGAATTGTTCGCTCAACCGAATTAGCTGGGTACTAAGCTGATCTACTTGATCGTACAAGTTACCTCTACCCCTGGGCCTATCTCTTAATGCCCCATAGTAGTGATTCCTGGACCATTGGGTCCCCTCAGAATCAGGGCCGCTGTTTCTATCCTGGCGTGGTTGCCCCTGGGGTTCAACTTGTTCAGCGTTAGTATTTTGGGGAGCATTATTTACTTGTTGTGTCTGGTTACCCTGAGAGTATTTTCGCCACTTATTGTATCTACCTTTGCGGGGATACCTATTATCTCGTGGGTATTCTTCTCTTTGGGATTAATTATTTACCTAGGTATGTCCCCCATTTTGGGTATAGCCTCTCTGCGCCTCAGCCCATGTTGAGGGAGGGGCAGAGTTAAACCTTTGTGGGGATTGCCTGTTTTCTCGGGCCACCTCCACATAGGTTTTCTTTTTAGATTCCAAATTGAGGGGGCTAGGTGACACCCTAGTTTTGGCCACTACTTTAGGATTGGGCTTTCTCTCCCTTTTATCCCCCTGTTCACTGGACTGCTGAATACAGTATAACTTTGTACTCTCTTTGATCAGCCATTCCAATGAGCAGTTCTCATCAAAATCTCTAACTAAATTAATTTTGATGGGTGCGGGCATTGCTTCAAAAAATAAATTCACAAATTCTGAGCATTCAAATATTGGATTATCTTCAGCTATACTGTACGCATTTTTCAGTACAGAAAGGAATTATATAGGGCTTTGATTTGCACTACATTTTAAACCATATACAGCTATTTTCACTGCAGTTTTAGTGCGATGTTGCCAGAATTCTTTTCTGCACTGTCGTTTTGTCTCATTCCAGGAATGAATATTCATATCCTTTAGTGAAGCAAAGAATTTGTGATATTTACCTTCAAATACCCAGGGCAGAAATTCAATTTTTATAGAGTTGGTTCCCTTGTTGGAGAACTTAGGTACTGCATCCTTTAAGAAGGTAATGATTTTAGGGGTGTCATATACCTTATTAGATGTACCTCGGGATTTCCTAAGAGTTTTATTTTTGGGGTTGCAGCGTCTCTTATTTGCCCTTTTATTATGGGGAGACCCCCTACGTACATTAGTACTACTTGGGCTATTTAGGTAGTTAGCTCCGCCCTCTGACTCACTACTAGAGCTTCCCTCCCCCTCATCAGCTGATATAGCAGCTCTCTGCATTTACATTATGAGGTGACTGTCTATTTGGTAAATCTATTTCTGACCCAACAGGAGTCCCTTGTCTACATTCTTCCCTAAATTTCTGCATTTCATCCCTGATGCATTCTCTAAGAGAGTTAGAATTATCTGCATTATTCTCACTGCTAATAGAGGGGTTTTCATTTTGACGATACAACCTTTTTAAATCACTTAATTCTCTCTGGCTTTGCGCGAGTTGTTTATTTAACTCTTGTATTTTGCTAGTAAATCTAAGTAATGCTTATCTAAAGTGGCTATGTCTTGGGCAAACTCATCAATTTTATTTTTGTCTATTTTTAATTTCTCTTCGCATCTGCGTAAGAAGCGAATACTATTTTCTAGCTCCTGTATTTGCAATTCTTTCTCTGAGATAAAGCGACATTTCGTCAATAATGCATATTACAAGGGGCCAAGATTTTAGTATTAGTTCGTCTCGCTTTTGGATATTTTTGCATTGATTAATTTTTAATAATTCTTGGAATAATTCACCTTTTTCATTCCACCTTTCATCATCAATAGCAATATTTTTAGCTTTAATTTCAAGCGTATCCGTATAATCATTTAATTCACCCGCAATATTAAACCTCTTTTTAATGTGGTCTATAATGTCCATCTTAAGAATATTGCCTTGAGTAAGGGGTATTGTCGGGGAATACATTTCAACACTATGTACAGATTCACTTCTGGTTACAGACATTATTATATTGGCTTAGTATTTAGGTAAATTAAAATGCTAATACAATTTTGGCCAATGAGAGAGAAAAAAAATTATATTTTCAAAAATATCATTAGTTTTGAAACATGAAAATTAATATTTCAAGTTTTCAAAAAAATTATATCTTCAAAAATATTATTAGTTTTGAAATATGAAAATCAATATTTCAATTTTTTTTTTTTTAAATATCTTCAAAAATATTAATATTAATCTCGAAATATGAAAATCAATATTTAATTTTTTTTTTAAATTATATTTTCAAAAATATTAATATTAATCTTGAAATATGAAAATGAATATTTAAAAAAAAAAATCTTTTTTTTCTTTTTTTCAATAATAATTTTTATTTACTACAAATATATCATATCATATCAATATGATAAATAATAATAATATCTAAAGCAAAGTGCCTCCAAATAATATGTCAGTATATGGCCGGGTTATAACGCAATATATTTAATAATTATTCTTTAAAATAAACCCCAATAAAAATACATATACCAAAACAATAAAATTAATGTAAATTCCTAAGTTCTTTTTTATTAGTTAATATTTATAGACACATTGAAATATATTTGTAGGAAGCCAGATATGAATCAATACTATTCACGTTTAAATTATTAAAATATGCTATGCAAAAATCTTAAAATTTTACCTTATTTGTTAACCTTATTCACAATTGAATTTTATTAAAATACTACAGTAAGATATCAGAATCTGAGCTACTAACCTTCAAACAGTACAATCAGTTCTATAGCCACAATTTATCCTATCGAATTCCAATTTAAAACATCAGAAATTGTATATATTATTTGTGCAAACAACCAACTCCTATGCCAATTTATCTAAGCTGAAACAAATTCTTTAGTAGCAATAAAGTAAATTCTAATATATATATATATATATATATATATATATATATATATATGTGTGTGGCTGCAACTGTAAATTATTTAGCAAACAAAAGAATTGTGGATATGAGTCTAAAATATAAAGTACCTTTTTAAAATTGCTGAACTGCAATTTGTTATGACTACCAAATACTTTTGATTTGATTTAAAGGGACAGTTCACCCAAAAACTTTCTCCCCTTTAAATTATTCCCAATGATCCTTTCTACCTGCTAGAGTGTATTAAATTGGTTGTAAGTAGCTCCTTTACTCATATTTCAGCATTTGAAATAGCTGATTTAGCTTGTGGTTTCCCAACCTATACTGAAAGTTTTGATACTGGCGTATACGCTATTGACAAGCCTAAGTAAGCACAGCCAGCAGAAGAGATTACACCCTCAGTGGGGGCATGATAGTTAAGTAATAAAATGATCATTTTCTATTGTTCTCTCTATGTATTGAGCTTTGGTGTTCCAGACAAATATAAGATATGGAAGCTAGTCTGTGTACATAAAAGTGATCACATAATGAGATCTGATATTACCTGAAGCTCAACCCATTGTAATAGGCTGTGGTTTCAAAGCACAAAACCAGCTACTTCAGATACACACATAAACCCGAAAATGCAATTTCTCAAATATTTTATACTCTGCAGTTGGTATAACAAGTCATTTAAAATACATTTATGGAAAAACAATTTTACAGTGTACTGTCCCTTTAAATATCAAAAATTAGAACATTCATACATCACCAGTTTGAGCCAATTTGTAGTTCAATCTTTTCCAAATATTTTCAGATCACCTCATTTGAAGAAAAGTTATTGCATAGATCAAGGTTAGTTTCAGCTCCTTGCTTAAGTGATTGTGTTCCCAAGTATGGCCGCCAGTTATCAATCACCAGTGTAAGCAAATCAAAGAAAAACTGTCCTTTCTTGCATTTAGCTATTCTTTATATAATCATTGGTAATCTTTTTCGGTTATGCCCACGGATGCTTGTCCCTTCTCATTGGCTCATCCCTGGGGGACGCCCCCCTCACTGGCTCTGTTTGTGTCCCAATAGAAAACTCATTTGGCTGTCATACCATTCAAATCCCCTAGGGACATCAGACAACCAACAAATACAGTCCCACCAATACTCACTGCTACATTCCAAATATCCTTATAAAAAAATAATTTTTTAAACTACCATAACTCCTTGCATTAATAAATCTTTCCTGTCAGTATCCATATCTCATCTAGCATAACAGAAAACCTACAATCTGATACCAAACACCACTATTTCATCAGTTTCCATGTTAAAATAGAAAATATCCACCTATGTCTGTGTTCATGACTAAGGACATCTTGTTGTCCTGTAAAACAAAGGACAAATATTATTTTGAAATTAGTCTAACATTTGTACATTTATTATATAGATACTTATTTAGAGATCCCATCTCCACATCAGTTCCTCCTGTAATTTTCACTAGATTTCTGGAAAACAGAGGAAAATGTGTTTATCTTTAAATCAATGGGTCAGTATTTGTATATATCAATGTAGTTATTATTCAATACAGCAAATATTTATTTAATATATTATGTCCCAGCTCAATACATATATACATATATGTGTTATTTGAGTATTTCAAACTCAAATGAAAAACTGGCATCATTCCTTTTGCAAGATTTTTTTTTTGTCATACAGAGACTTTAAATGCCAATTTGTCTGGGATCTTCACATGGGAAACTCCGCAGGGGCAATTCACACTTATGTGACATAAATAATTTCTTCAGCTAAAACTGGTTTTCCCTACGAATCTCATTAAGCCTAAAAGAAAGATCCCAGACATTGCGTCTATATTAGCTCAGGGGATCCTGTAACTTAGATAATGAAACAGATGCTTTCTCTTTGAAATAACTTAAATGTTATCTTAATTAGGAGAAGTTTATCTTATGTCTGATATTTGTTTTTAAACTAATTTGTCTTTCTTTGAAATGACTGATGGCCAAATGTTTTAGGGCCAGCAGAGAGGGTCAGTCACAATCAGATAGGGATTTCAGATTCACACCTTAGCAAGAAAATGTTTCTTTTGAAGTGGCCTTTATGATTCATCCTGTGTAATCAAAAGAAGAAAATGGGGTTTAAATTACACACAGTGAAAACCATCTCATACTGGATTTGTAGCTACAACAATGAAATATCAAATATTTTATATATCTGTAGCTTATTTAAGGTTATTTACAGGTACCCTGACATAAACAAACTTAAATCACCCACAATGCCTCCCAAATATAAAGACAGGAAGGCTCACAACAGCTTAGAACTAGCTACAGAAGGGTCTAGTGAGCACAGTTCACAATCTGCATTACAAATAGACACAAATAATCTTGTTAAACAGATTTCAGAGATAGTCCTGCCCCAATTTGATGGTATTAAGAAAGAAATTAACGGTCTTACAACCGAATTAAAGCAATTCGCTATCAGGATTACTGAAGTAGAAGGCAGAGTGTCAGATTTAGAAGATACTAACAATCTTCAACAAGAGATCTTGAAAGAACAGAAAGACAAGATTAATCATATGCAGAAAAGGCTAGACGATTTAGAAGATCGATCACGTAGGAACAATTTAAAAATTATTGGCCTGCTGGAATCTGCAGATTATAATAATGCACTATATTTCGCTTCGTATATACTTCCACAAGCTCTAGGTTTCCCCACTGAGAAATTACCTTTTCCAATTGAAAGAGCGCATAGGCTGGGATCCTTCAGAATGCAGGGGGGTGCAATAAAACATTATAGTCCGTTATTTTTTAAATGCCTGAACTTCCAAGACAAAGTTCAGATCCTCACTATGTATCATAAAAATAATTCCTACAATCAAAGGCAATTGAATTCTTATTTTTCAAGACTACTCAGTAGACACCTTCAATAAAAGAAAGGAGATGGCCCTGTATTAAAACAAGGGATACAAGCATATCTTATATACCCTGCAAAAATAAAAATTTGGCATGAATCAAAGGTTTACGTACTGCAAAAAACACAGGAAGCTAAAGACTTCATAGCAAGGCTCAAACATAACACTGTCATAGCAGAATAATAATAAAAAAATATATAACTAAGTAAAGAAAGCTCCACTAGCTTAGTCAGAGATGGAAGGAAAACCTGGATTGGTTTGTTTTAGACTTTTAATTTATTTTTCTCTTTTTTTTCTCTCTCTCTCTCTCTCTCTCTCTCCTTCTTCTCTCTTCTACTCTCGCACTCTCTCATTTGTTTTTTTATTTGTTTTTTCTCTCGCGCCGCCCCCCTACCGTATACTTCAGTTTACTAGATACTTTGTTTCAAGTTCTATACTGAAGCTAGACGGCTATAGGAAATGAAAGAAAGTATTAATCTGATCTCGTAGAATGTAGGGGGATTTCCTCTCCAATCAAAAGGAAAAGAATTAACTGTATAAAAAAAAGTGGCGCCTGATATCGCTATGATACAAGAAACTCATCTTAATTTACAAGAGATGGATAAACTTAAATTTGGTTGGATTGGAGAGGTGATTGCAAGAGGAAAAGAGGAGTAGCTTGTCTTATCAACAAAAACTATATTAGCAAATTATTTCAAGAGATTGACAGGAATGAAAGATTCTTAATAGTAGAAATTATAATTCAAAAGGTACGCCTGGTATTATGTAATAAATATGCTCCAAATACTTTGCGTTTGGATTTCTGGGATAGCTTCTTCACCCTCTGAGAAAATCGTCAGAATTTATCTCTGGCGTTTTTGCTAAGGATTGGTATCCGGTGGAATGGAAGCATATGTGTAGCGTGGGATAGGCTCGAGGAAGGAGAGGACTGAGAGAGAATTTTTTTTTTTTTTTTTAATAATAGTTAAAATCCCAACAAATTGGTATATCTGTTTTCCCATAAGGACTGAAGTTATATTGCTGGAAGGAATTATAAATGTATGTTTTTGTTTTTTCCTTTTTGTCTTCCTTGTTAGCATAACAGAACAATGTGTTATCTTTGACATTATGCCTGTAATTAAGGTATTATTGAATTGAATCTGATAACCTTCCTATGATATTGCTATGTTTCTGGCATTTTTGTATAATTATGCCTTTTTGTTGAATAAAAAACAAAAAAAACACTATCTAATAAATATACATTATACAGTACAGTTACACACATAATATCATCTAATAACAATACATTGCACAGTACAGTTACACTAACAATAACACCATCTAATAAATATACATTACTCATTACAGTCACACACATAACATCATCTAATAACAATACATTACACAGTACAGTTACACTCATAATAACACCATCTAATAAATATACATTACACAGTACAGTTGCACACATAACACATCTAATAAATATACATTACACAGTACAGTTACACTCATAATAACAGTCTAATAAATATACATTACAGAGTACAGTTACACACATAATAACACTGTCTAATAAATATACATTACACAGTACAGTTACACTCATAATAACAGTCTAATAAATATACATTACACAGTACAGTTACACTCATAATAACACTATCTAATAACAATAGATTACACAGTACAGTTACACATATAACACTGTCTAATAAATATACATTACACAGTACTGTTACAAACATAACACCATCTAATAAATATACATTACACAGTACAGTTACACTCATAATAAAACTATCTAATAAATATACATTACACAGTACAGTTACACTCATAATAACACTATCTAATAAAAAATACATTACACAGTAGAGTTACACACATAACACTATCTAATAAATATACTTTACACAGTACAGTTACACTCATAATAACACCATCTAATAAAATACATTACACAGTACAGTTACACTCATAATAACACTATCTAATAACAATAGATTACACAGTACAGTTACACATATAACACTGTCTAATAAATATACATTACACAGTACTGTTACAAACATAACACTATCTAATAAATATACATTACACAGTACAGTTACACTTATAATAACACTATCTAATAAATATACATTACACAGTACAGTTACACTTATAATAACACTATCTAATAAATATACATTACACAGTACAGTTACACTTATATTAACACTATCTAATAAATATACATTACACAGTACAGTTACACACATAATACCACTATCTAATAAATATACATTTAACAGTACAGTTACACAAATAACACTATCTAAAAAAATATACATTACACAGTACAGTTACACACATAACACTATCTAATAAATATACATTACACAGTACAGTAGTTACACACATAACACTATCTAATAATATACATTACACAATACAGTTACATAATAAAACATCTACTAAAATACATTACACAGTACAGTTATACACACAACACATCTAATAAATATACATTACACAGTACAGTTACACACAACACTGTCTAATAAATATACATTACACAGTACAGTTACACACATAACACCATCTAACAAATATACATTTCACAGTACAGTTACACACAACACATCTAATAAATATACATTACACAGTACAGTTACACACATAATAACACTATCTAATAAGTATACATTACACAGTACAGTTACACACACAACACTATCTAATAAAAATACATTACACAGTACAGTTACACACAGGGGTCGTGATTGCACGCAAGCGCAAAATCGTGCTCGTGTGCAATGTTGAATTCCGCCAGGGGAAGTCAGCCCGCCAGAGATGAGCTGCAGCGGATACGCGCCCCCTGTCTGCCACAGCATGATAAATCAACCCCTATGTAAATAGCTAGTACATTTTCTATGTTGTTTACAAACAAAGTTTAAATCAATCAACTCCATCACATTTCTTCCTTCACTTGACAATGTTCAAAAAGAAGGTGTGAGTAAGAAGTCATTACATGGACTAGTCACAACAAAGGATTTATCTTTCAACATTTTGATTGAAAGTAAATTAACTTAACTCAATCTAAACTTAGCTTATCCCATCCACACTCCACAGTAAATGTTTTGTACACTTTTTGATCTTATTTTGAAAAATACCCATGTTGGAATCGGAGTATTTCTAAAATGGTGTCCTAACAATTTATGTATTGGTTTGAATCTATTGTTCCCTTTCTCCATTGATCTCTATGGTTGAATACAGGCACGCAAAAACGTAAGTTAAGTTTTTCACGTTATTTGTGTTTAACGCTAGCGTAAAATAAACATTTTTGGAACTTGTAATACGAACGCAATCCTAGTGGATTTTTCGCTTACACAAAAAAAAAAAATGACACGCCACTTGTTATCTAGCCCTGTGTGTTTATTTTATAAAAAAGAACGTTGTCAAGAAGGTGCAGGTCATTTCTAAAATAATATGCGATAATATCTTCTAGATAGAAAATTTGTCCCAAATTTGACAAACATCTGGGAGAGTATGAGATTGTAAATGGTTGTTAATTTGCCAAAATATCAAACATTACAGCCTCTTGCTAAATAAATAAACATTGGATTAAATAGAAAACTCTTCAGATTGATTTTCCTCAAAAAGCATTTTATACAAAAAATCTGATTTAAATAATAAAAAAAAAAATGTTATCCTCCCTGCTGTGTTATGCTCCTTTGTGACACTGTGCTAGTCTGTATCTTTGTTGGTTCTTTTTTTGTAACAGTTTTTTTTGTGCCTCCCTTTCTTTGCAGATGCAGTAGTTGGGAAGATCCCGTGTTACTCCTTGAGTGAGGATGAATACTCTGGGTATCGCCCCCTGAGTGCTGATAGTGACCCTGAAGAAATTGGGATCAGAGGCTCTAACTCTCCCTGTGCACAGTGTGGGACTGATCTTGTTGGTACCTCTCGCTGCCTGGATCTAGCTTTCAGTCACCGATATGTGCCCTATTTTACTTCCTCCTCTTCAGCTGGGGGCTCGCCTCCTTCCCCATCCATCCTACCTCCCCCAAACACAGAGACAGATGCCCAGGGTCATAAGGCCCGTTTGCTCTTCCCCTGCCAGCTTTGTTCCTTTTCCACACACTACTCCAGCCACCTAAAGCGACACATGAAGACACACAATGGCGAGAAGCCCTTCCGATGTCCACATTGTCTCTATGCTTCAGCACAACTGGTTAACCTCAAGCGTCATCTGCGTACCCACACAGGCGAGAAACCCTTTTGTTGTGATCACTGCGGCTTTTCCTGCAGCAGCCCTGGAAACCTTAAAAGGCACCAGCGTGTCCACACCCAGGAAAAACCCTACAGCTGTACTCTGTGTCCTTATCGCTGTAACCAGAGTCGAAACCTTAAACGCCATCTGCTGGGGCATCATAGGCGGGGGCAGGATCGGCAGAGGCAGGGACCCGAGCCCGAAGAGGCTGAGGGAGATGATGATGATGATGAAGACCTAGCTACCAGAACTGAGTCAGAAGGCCAGTGCTCCTTATAACCCAGAGATTAGGCAGTATGGCTAGTCATTTATACACAAAAAGCAGCCAGAAAGGTGACACAGACAGTAGGGAGCAATGAGACTTATGGTCTCCCATCCCCTGCAGGTGACACAAACAGTAGGGAGCTGTGAGACATAGGATCTGTCCATCCCCTGCACGTGACACAAACAGTAGGGAGCTATGAGACATAAGATCTGCCCATCCCCTGCAGGTGACACAAACAGTAGGGAGCTATGGGACATAAGATCTGTCCATCCCCTGCAGGTGACACAAACAATAGGGAGCTATGAGACATAGGATCTGCTTTCCCTGCAGGTGACACAAACAGTAGGGAGCTATGGGACATAAGATCTGCCCATCCCCTGCAGGTGACACAAACAGTAGGGAGCTATGAGACATAGGATCTGCCCATCCCCTGCAGGTGACACAAACAGTAGGGAGCTATGGGACATAAGATCTGCCCATCCCCTGCAGGTGACACAAACAGTAGGGAGCTATGAGACATAGGATCCGCCCATCCCCTGCAGGTGACACAAACAGTAGGGAGCTATGAGACATAGGATCTGTCCATCCCCTGCAGGTGACACAAACAGTAGGGAGCTATGAGACATAGGATCTGCCCATCCCCTGCAGGTGACACAAACAGTAGGGAGCTATGAGACATAGGATCTGCCCATCCCCTGCAGGTGACACAAACAGTAGGGAGCTATGAGACATAGGATCTGCCCATCCCCTGCAGGTGACACAAACAGTAGAGAGCTATGAGACATAGGATCTGTCCATCCCCTGCAGGTGACACAAACAGTAGGGAGCTGTGAGACATAGGATCTGCCCATCCCCTGCAGGTGACACAGACAGTAGAGAGCTATTAGACATAGGATCTGCCCATCCCCTGCAGGTGACACAAACAGTAGGGAGCTATGAGACATAGGATCTGCCCATCCCCTGCAGGTGACACAAACAGTAGGGAGCTATGGGACATAAGATCTGCCCATCCCCTGCAGGTGACACAAACAGTAGGGAGCTATGAGACATAGGATCCACCCATCCCCTGCAGGTGACACAAACAGTAGAGAGCTATGAGACATAGGATCTGCCCATCCCCTGCAGGTGACACAAACAGTAGGGAGCTATGGGACATAGGATCTGTCCGTCTCCTGCAGGTGACACAAACAGTAGGGAGCTATGGGACATAGGATCTGCCCATCCCCTGCAGGTGACACAGACAGTAGGGAGCTATGAGACATAGGATCTGCCCATCCCCTGCAGGTGACACAAACAGTAGGGAGCTATGAGACATAGGATCTGTCCATCCCCTGCAGGTGACACAGACAGTAGGGAGCTATGAGACATAGGATCCACCCATCCCCTGCAGGTGACACAAACAGTAGGGAGCTATGAGACATAGGATCTGTCCATCCCCTGCACGTGACACAAACAGTAGGGAGCTGTGAGACATAGGATCTGTCCATCCCCTGCAGGTGACACAAACAGTAGGGAGCTATGAGACATAGGATCTGCCTATCCCCTACAGGTGACACAAACAGTAGGGAGCTATGAGACATAGGATCTGCCCATCCCCTGCAGGTGACACAAACAGTAGGGAGCTATGAGACATAGGATCTGCTCATCCCCTGCAGGTGACACAAACAGTAGGGAGCTATGAGACATAGGATCTGCCCATCCCCTACAGGTGACACAAACAGTAGGGAGCTATGAGACATAGGATCTGCCCATCCCCTACAGGTGACACAAACAGTAGGGAGCTATGAGACATAGGATCTGCCCATCCCCTGCAGGTGACACAAACAGTAGGGAGCTATGAGACATAGGATCTGCCCATCCCCTACAGGTGACACAAACAGTAGGGAGCTATGAGACATAGGATCTGCCCATCCCCTGCAGGTGACACAAACAGTAGGGAGCTATGAGACATAGGATCTGTCCATCCCCTGCAGGTGACACAAACAGTACGGAGCTATGAGACATAGGATCTGCCCATCCCCTGCAGGTGACACAAACAGTAGGGAGCTATGGGACATAGGATCTGCCCATCCCCTGCAGGTGACACAAACAGTAGGGAGCTATGAGACATAGGATCTGCCCATCCCCTGCAGGTGACACAAACAGTAGGGAGCTATAGGACATAGGATCTGCCCATCCCCTGCAGGTGACACAAACAGTAGGGAGCTATGAGACATAGGATCTGTCCATCCCCTGCAGGTGACACAAACAGTAGGGAGCTATGAGACATAGGATCTGTCCATCCCCTGCAGGTGACACAAACAGTAGGGAGCTATGAGACATAAGATCTGCCCATCCCCTGCAGGTGACACAAACAGTAGGGAGCTATGAGACATAAGATCTGCCCATCCCCTGCAGGTGACACAAACAGTAGGGAGCTATGAGACATAGGATCTGTCCGTCCCCTGCAGGTGACACAAACAGTAGGGAGCTATGGGACATAAAATCTGCCCATCCCCTGCAGGTGACACAAACAGTAGGGAGCTATGAGACATAGGATCTGCCCATCCCCTGCAGGTGACACAAACAGTTGGGAGCTATGAGACATAGGATCTGCCCATCCCCTGCAGGTGACACAAACAGTAGGGAGCTATGGGACATAAGATCTGTCCATCCCCTGCAGGTGACACAAACAGTAGTGAGCTATGAGACATAGGATCTGTCCATCCCCTGCAGGTGACACAAACAGTAGGGAGCTATGGGACATAAGATCCACCCATCCCCTGCAGGTGACACAGACAGTAGGGAGCTGTGAGACATAGGATCTGTCCATCCCCTGCAGGTGACACAAACAGTAGGGAGCTATGAGACATGGGATCTGCCCATCCCCTGCAGGTGACACAAACAGTAGGGAGCTATGAGACATAGGATCTGCCCATCCCCTGCAGGTGACACAAACAGTAGGGAGCTATGAGACATAGGATCTGTCCATCCCCTGCACGTGACACAAACAGTAGGGAGCTATGAGACATAGGATCTGCCCATCCCCTGCAGGTGACACAAACAGTAGTGAGCTATGGGACATAGGATCTGTCCATCCCCTGCACGTGACACAAACAGTAGGGAGCTATTAGACATAGGATCTGTCCATCCCCTGCAGGTGACACAAACAGTAGGGAGCTATTAGACATAGGATCTATCCATCCCCTGCAGGTGACACAAACAGTAGGGAGCTATGAGACATAGGATCTGTCCATCCCCTGCAGGTGACACAAACAGTAGGGAGCTATGAGACATAGGATCTGTCCATCCCCTGCAGGTGACACAGACAGTAGAGAGCTATGAGACATAGGATCTGTCCATCCCCTGCAGGTGACACAGACAGTAGAGAGCTATTAGACATAGGATCTGTCCATCCCCTGCAGGTGACACAAACAGTAGTGAGCTATGGGGCATAGGATCTGCCCATCCCCTGCAGGTGCCACAAACAGTAGGGAGCTATGAGACATAGGATCTGCCCATCCCCTGCAGGTGACACAGACAGTAGGGAGCTATGAGACATAGGATCTGTCCATCCCCTGCAGGTGACACAAACAGTAGGGAGCTATGAGACATAGGATCTGTCCATCCCCTGCAGGTGACACAAACAGTAGGGAGCTATGAGACATAGGATCTGTCCATCCCCTGCAGGTGACACAAACAGTAGGGAGCTATGAGACATAGGATCTGCCCATCCCCTGCAGGTGACACAAACAGTAGGGAGCTATGAGACATAGGATCTGTCCATCCCCTGCAGGTGACACAAACAGTAGGGAGCTATGAGACATAGGATCTGTCCATCCCCTGCAGGTGACACAAACAGTAGGGAGCTATGAGACATAGGATCTGCCCATCCCCTGCAGGTGACACAAACAGTAGGGAGCTATGAGACATAGGATCTGTCCATCCCCTGCAGGTGACACAGACACTAGGGAGCTATGAGACATAGGATCCACCCATCCCCTGCAGGTGACACAGACAGTAGGGAGCTATGAGACATAGGATCTGCCCATCCCCTGCAGGTGACACAAACAGTAGGGAGCTATGAGACATAGGATCTGCCCATCCCCTGCAGGTGACACAAACAGTAGGGAGCTATGGGACATAAGATCTGCCCATCCCCTGCAGGTGACACAAACAGTAAGGAGCTATGAGACATAGGATCCACCCATCCCCTGCAGGTGACACAGACAGTAGGGAGCTGTGAGACATAGGATCTGCCCATCCCCTGCAGGTGACACAAACAGTAGGGAGCTATGAGACATAGGATCTGTCCATCCCCTGCACGTGACACAAACAGTAGGGAGCTATGAGACATAGGATCTGTCCATCCCCTGCAGGTGACACAAACAGTAGGGAGCTATGAGACATAGGATCTGCCCATCCCCTGCAGGTGACACAAACAGTAGGGAGCTATGAGACATAGGATCTGTCCATCCCCTGCAGGTGACACAAACAGTAGGGAGCTATGAGACATAGGATCTGTCCATCCCCTGCAGGTGACACAAACAGTAGGGAGCTATGAGACATAGGATCTGTCCATCCCCTGCAGGTGACACAAACAGTAGGGAGCTATGAGACATAGGATCTGCCCATCCCCTGCAGGTGACACAAACAGTAGGGAGCTATGAGACATAGGATCTGCCCATCCCCTGCAGGTGACACAAACAGTAGGGAGCTATGAGACATAGGATCTGCCCATCCCCTGCAGGTAACACAAACAGTAGGGAGCTATGAGACATAGGATCTGCCCATCCCCTGCAGGTGACACAAACAGTAGGGAGCTATGAGACATAGGATCTGCCCATCCCCTGCAGGTGACACAAACAGTAGTGAGCTATGGGACATAGGATCTGCCCATCTCCTGCAGGTGACACAAACAGTAGGGAGCTATTAGACATAGGATCTGCCCATCCCCTGCAGGTGCCACAAACAGTAGGGAGCTATGAGACATAGGATCTGCCCATCCCCTGCACGTGACACAGACAGTAGTGAGCTATGGGACATAGGATCTGCCCATCCCCTGCAGGTGACACAAACAGTAGGGAGCTATGGGACATAGGATCTGTCCATCTCCTGCAGGTGACACAAACAGTAGGGAGCTATGAGACATAGGATCTGCCCATCTCCTGCAGGTGACACAAACAGTAGGGAGCTATTAGACATAGGATCTGCCCATCCCCTGCAGGTGACACAAACAGTAGGGAGCTATGAGACATAGGATCTGCCCATCCCCTGCAGGTGACACAAACAGTAGGGAGCTATGAGACATAGGATCTGCCCATCCCCTGCAGGTGACACAAACAGTAGAGAGCTATGAGACATAGGATCTGCCCATCCCCTGCAGGTGACACAAACAGTAGGGAGCTATGAGACATAGGATCTGTCCATCCCCTGCAGGTGACACAAACAGTAGGGAGCTATGAGACATAGGATCTGTCCATCCCCTGCAGGTGACACAAACAGTAGGGAGCTATGAGACATAGGATCTGCCCATCCCCTGCAGGTGACACAAACAGTAGGGAGCTATGAGACATAGGATCTGTCCATCCCCTGCAGGTGACACAAACAGTAGGGAGCTATGAGACATAGGATCTGCCCATCCCCTGCAGGTGACACAAACAGTAGGGAGCTATGAGACATAGGATCTGTCCATCCCCTGCAGGTGACACAAACAGTAGGGAGCTATGAGACATAGGATCTGCCCATCCCCTGCAGGTGACACAAACAGTAGGGAGCTATGAGACATAGGATCTGCCCATCCCCTGCAGGTGACACAAACAGTAGGGAGCTATGAGACATAGGATCTGTCCATCCCCTGCAGGTGACACAAACAGTAGGGAGCTATGAGACATAGGATCTGCCCATCCCCCTGCAGGTGACACAAACAGTAGGGAGCTATGAGACATAGGATCTGTCCATCCCCTGCAGGTGACACAAACAATAAGGAGCTATGAGACATAGGATCTGTCCATCCCCTGCAGGTGACACAAACAGTAGGGAGCTGTGAGACATAGGATCTGTCCATCCCCTGCAGGTGACACAAACAGTAGGGAGCTATGAGACATAGGATCTGCCCATCCCCTGCAGATGACACAAACAGTAGGGAGCTATGAGACATAGGATCCACCCATCCCCTGCAGGTGACACAAACAGTAGAGAGCTATGGGATATAGGATCTGTCCATCCCCTGCAGGTGACACAGACAGTAGGGAGCTATGGGACATAGGATCTGCCCATCCCCTGCAGGTGACACAGACAGTAGGGAGCTATGAGACATAGGATCCACCCATCCCCTGCAGGTGACACAAACAGTAGGGAGCTATGAGACATAGGATCTGTCCATCCCCTGCAGGTGACACAAACAGTAGGGAGCTATGAGACATAGGATCTGTCCATCCCCTGCAGGTGACACAGACAGTAGAGAGCTATGAGACATAGGATCTGTCCATCCCCTGCAGGTGACACAAACAATAGGGAGCTATGAGACATAGGATTTGTCCATCCCTTACAGATGACACAAACAGTAGGGAGCTATGAGACATAGGATTTGTCCATCCCTTACAGATGACACAAACAGTAGGGAGCTATGAGACATAGGATCTGTCCATCCCCTGCAGGTGACACAAACAGTAGGGAGCTATGAGACATAGGATCTGCCCATCCCCTGCAGGTGACACAAACAGTAGGGAGCTATGAGACATAGGATCTGCCCATCCCCTGCAGGTGACACAAACAGTAGGGAGCTATGAGACATAGGATCTGTCTATCCCCTGCAGGTGACACAAACAGTAGGGAGCTATGAGACATAGGATCTGTCCATCCCCTGCAGGTGACACAAACAGTAGGGAGCTATGAAACATAGGATCTGCCCATCCCCTGCAGGTGACACAAACAGTAGGGAGCTATGAGACATAGGATCTGTCCATCCCCTGCAGGTGACACAAACAGTAGTGAGCTATGGGACATAGGATCTGTCCATCCCCTGCAGGTGACACAAACAGTAGTGAGCTATGGGGCATAGGATCTGTCCATCCCCTGCAGGTGACACAAACAGTAGTGAGCTATGGGACATAGGATCTGTCCACCCGCTGCAGGTGAGCTATGTGGAATAGGATCTATTACATGGACAGGAGGTAGTAATGAGACATGGCATACTGCAGGGTGACAAAGATAGGAGGGAGCAATTGGACATGGGGTAATTTCCCTTTTTTTGCACCATGGCACAGTGATATGGGCAGGAGAGAACCATGGGGCAGGGGGTCTGTTCCTCCTCTGCAACTTGAACAGGTGGGATCTATGGGGAATGTGGTCTGCCTGTCCCTTGTAGGGTGACAGACATGAAAGAGTAATGGGACATGGGGTCTGTCCCTCCCTTGTAGGCTAACACAGTGACAGATGGGAGGAAGCTATGGGCTATGGAATGCATTACCCTTCTTCAAGGTGCCATCATTATAAAGAATTAATAGAACAGTTGTCTCTGTCAACTTAAGGGGAGGGAAGGAGTAAATTGTATGTATGTGGTGGGTTGAAGGACATGTCATATTTCTCATAATTTTCTTTTCTTTACCAACAGACTTGACAGACAGCTCTTTAACCCTCCCGATAAACTCTAGTGAGCTTGATACCTTCATGCCAAGTTGCGCCCATATGAGCCATGCACCATCACCCCCTTTGCCACTGTCCAGCACTGATGATGGCTTTCCTGAACTGCTGTTCCCGTTCACTTGCAGTTCCTGTGGTCTGGTTCTTGATGAAGGCTGCAGACGGGATGACGATGAAGATGGAAAAGCAGTAGGATTGTCTTGTGCCCGGTGCAGCTCTTCCCCTACCCCGGGCTCAAGCAGTCCTGGCAAAGTATTTTCATGTGTTCTTTGTCCTTTTGTTACCCACTATCCCAACCACTTGTCTCGCCACATGAAGACGCATAGTGGTGAAAAGCCCTACAAGTGCCAGTTATGTTCATACGCCTCTGCACACTATGACAACCTGAAGCGTCACCAGAGAGTGCATACTGGTGAGAAGCCCTACAAGTGCCAGCTTTGTGACTATGCCTGTGGGAACCTTGCCAACCTTAAGAGACATGGGCGTATTCACTCAGGAGACAAACCATTCCGCTGTGGCTTGTGCAACTACAGCTGTAACCAGAGTATGAACCTGAAACGCCATATGCTCCGGCACACTGGGGAGAAGCCTTTCCAATGTACACAATGCCACTACACCACAGGACACTGGGACAATTACAAGCGCCATCAGAAGACTCATGGACACTCTGTGGATGGCTGGGTCAACCCTCGGCGCACTGTAAAGACTGCATCTCTAACAAAAACTCTTTCATAATGTGTATACTTTATCTGTGTGGTGGCTGACGAGCGGTTTCCTGCATTTCAAGATTAAGAAATTATTTTGTAGCACTTTTGCCAGACAACCACTCTATGTACCCACACCTACTCATTACATATCTGGGCCCCACATTTGTATGTTAGATAACATTACCTTAATTTGTTCCTTTCTCTTATTGGACACATACTGAGAAATCAGTCTCAATTATGTGTTTTCTTCATATGCAGTAGAGGCCAAGTCACCAATGAGATCACCCAGCTGATTGATGCTAATAGAGGTCATAAATGATTTAGGCTATAATGCAGCCATGCCCAGGATAGGTTAGTTGACAAGAGGATCTCCTGCTTGTTTAGTTACAATCTTGTGGGTTAAATATAACTATTTTTTTGTCTATGGAGGAAAGTGCAGTTCTCAAGGAGCCATGTGTTCTTTTTTCTTTGCTTTGTTGTTTTTATCAAATTAATTTCTAACCGCAGTACTTAAAGGGACTTTATTCTAAAAAGAAATGTTGTGCATATGAAAGGCCAGCATTTAATCAGGTACATCCTACTGATGCTCATTAGCTGCTTATCCTCTTTGGCTGATAGCTATGGAAATTGCGCTTACGGACTGATAGCTATGGAAATGGCGCTTACTGGCTGATAGCTTTGGAAATGGCGCTTACTGGCTGATAGCTATGGAAATGGCGCTTACTGGCTGATAGCTATGGAAATGGTGCTTACTGGCTGATAGCTATGGAAATGGGGCTTACTGGCTGATAGCTATGGAAATGCCGCTTACTGGTTGATAGCTATGGAAATGGCGCTTACTGACTGATAGCTTTTGAAATGGCGCTTAATGGCTGATAGCTATGGAAATAACGCTTACTGGCTGATAGCTATTGCATTCTAATGCTCATTGGCTGGTTGATCAAGCCCCGTTACTATTCTGTATAACTTCAGCCCAGGAAAATTTTGTGTATAATCTTGTAGATGTTTAAGTTAACACTGGATATAGACATTATTAATACTTTTACTGCCTGGCCTTTTTTACCACTTCCTAAAATATTTGTGGCTAATTTTTCCTTTAGATGTTGTTGTTAATATACTTTATTTATAAAGCACCAACATATTCCGCAGCACTTGCCATGGATACAATTGATATGGCACTTGTTTTTAAACCTGTCCTCAGACCTCCCTAACAGGCCACATCTTGAGGATATCTGAACTATAGCAAAGGTGAAATAATCAGCTGATTAGTAAACATGGTTATTTTACTGCTGTTATCCAAGGTTATCCTGAAAGTCTGGCCTGTTAGGGAGTCCTGAGGACAGGTTTGAAAACCAGTGATGTAAGTAAAATAATGATATAATATTGGTTAGAGACCAAACAGAAAATTTTATAAACAAATACAGGAGGAATTGAGGGCATCATTCCGTAAATTTGAATTTGTTGAGTGGTTTCTTGAGAGTGACCTCCAAGATTAATCAATTGTATCCTGTTCCTGATGTCACAGATTTCAGGACTTGGATATTGTTGTTTATTATCTCAAATAATCCTTTAGACAAAAGGCTCTAATAAGATGATAAGAAAGTCTTATGCTGATGCCATGTCTGTGCCAGTTATAGCACTCAAAAGCAATGTGTTTTGAGAGCTTTTTGTTATCATTTGTTTCATGTTATTTGATGTCTGCACATGTTAAATCTAAACTTAATGTGAGTTGTGGATCCAAGTTAAAGGTCTGAAAGAGGTGAAGAAACAATTGTTCTTTTTTTTTTAAATCTTCCTTTAAATTCATTTCTTATGGGAATGGATTGTTCCAGTTTGCCAGTCACAATTTTCCTGTACTGCATGGCACAACTTTACTTGAGGGTCAGCCTGTCCATGTTTCTTGGGCTGGAGCTTTCAAACTTTGTTCATTCCTGGAGGGCTGGAATTTAGGACAAATTGGAGGGGCTCCTGGATATTTACCTAAAAGTATTCCTTCTGTTCTCATCCATCCTTGTCCCTGTTGACCCTTAAAAGTTCTTTTTTGGAGTTCTAGCAAGTTCCTTCTGACCAGTTTTGAATTCATGGTGGAATCTGATTATTTCCGCAGTTTATGCAAGCTGTTATTATTCTGTCATGTCTTTTTCTATAGACCTAACCTCTCACTTTTACAAACTTTACAGTCACTAGGGATGTACAAAAATTAAATGCTGCAGACATTTTCGGCATTTGCTTGTTTAATGAATGCTGAAATCTAAATGTTTGCACATCCCTTATAGTCACTGATTGCAAAATCGAGAGAGAGGGGAGTTTGATGGTTTTCTGAGTCTGACCCATTTAGACATGTTTGGAATATCTTCATTCTCACAGTTGGCTAATGTTGGAAGAAAAGTCACCTTACTCAAATTTAGCTAATATTTCTGGTAGGCAAATTTCAGACATGCATTTTTAGTTCTTCCAGAAGAGATTGAATTAGTTAAGCCAAACTATTAATGAGGTATACACGATCAAGTCTCTTTAAGCCAGAGCTTGGAAAAGTTCACTGGGAAAAAAAATACTTTAAAGGGACAGTCTACTTGAAAGAAGAGAAAACATTATTGTTTAAAAAAGAAAATTTATGCTTACCTGATAAATGTATTTCTTTTTTGACACAATGAGTCCACGGATCATCTTAATTACTAATGGGATATTCATCTCCTGGTCAGCAAAGAGCACCACAGCAAAGCTGTTAAATAGCTCCTCTCTTCCCTCCCATTCCAGTCATTCGACCGAAGTTAGAAAGAGAAAGGAAAAACCAAGGTGCAGAGGTGTCTGAAGTTTACAATGACCCACAACCTGTCTAAAAGAACAGGGCGGGCCTTGGACTCATCGTGTCAAAAAGAAATAAATTTATCAGGTAAGCATACATTTTCTTTTTTAAGACACGATGAGTCAACGGATCATCTTAATTACTAATGGGATTCAATACCCAAGCTAGAGTACACAGATGATACGGGAGGGACAAGACAGGAAACCTAAACGGAAGGCACCACTGCTTGAAGAACCCTTTCCCAGAAGTGGCCTCAGCCGAGGCAAAAGTGTCAAATTTGTAGAACTTTGAAAAAGTTTGAAGAGAGGACCAAGCTGCAGCCTTGCAAATCTGTTCCACAGAAGCTTCATTTTTGAACACCAATGATGAAGCAACAGCCCTCGTGGAATGAGCGTAACTCTCCCGGAAGGCTACTGTCCAGCAGTCTCATATGCAAAATGATACTCTTCAGCCAAAAAGAAAGAGAAGTAGCCGTAGCTTTCTGTCCCTTGCGTTTTCCTGAGAAATTCACAAACAAAATGACAAAATTATTGTACATCTGGGACATCTGCCAGACATTAGAGTAACAAAATAGACAAAGACAGAGATTTGACCCCTTAGGGAACTTAATGATAAACTCTTTCTCCAAACCCTCTTGGAGAAAAGACAAAATTCTAGGAATCCTAACTCTACTCCATGAGTAGCCCATGGATTCACACCAATAGAGATATTTATGCCATATCTTATGATAAATTTTTCTAGTGACAGGCTTACAAGCCTGAATCATGGTCTCAATGACCGAGTCAGAAAAATCCCGCTTGGCTAAAATTAAGCGTTCAATCTCCAAGCAGTCAGTTTCAGAGAAACCAGATCTGAGTGAAGAAGGGGCCCTTGAATTAGAAGGTCCTTCCTCAACGGAAGTCTCCAAGATGGCATAGATGATATGTCCACCAGAGCTGCATACCAAATCCTGGGAGGCTAAGCCGTTGCTATGAGGATCACCGATGCCCTCTCCTGCTTGATTCAAGCAAAGACCCGAGGAAGAAAAGCAAATGGAGAAAAAAAACTAGAAAACACTTCCGGATAGAATTCCCACTCCCCGGATGAAAGGTCTTCCTGCTCAGGAAATTCACCCCTGGGATGTGGATCGCGGACAGGCAGCAATAATGGGCCTCCGCCCACTGAATTATTTTGAATACCTCTGTCATCGCCAAGGAACTCCTTCTTCCTCCCTGATGAATGATGTAAGCCACTAACGTTATTTTGTTCGACTGGAACCTGATAAACTGGACCAAGGCTAACTGAGGCCAGGCCAGAAGAACATTGTAGATCGCTCTCAGTCCCTGAATGTTTATAGGAAGAACAGACTCTGGCTGAGTCCAAACCCCCTGAGCCCTGAGGGAGCCCCAGACTGCTCCCCACCCTAGAAGGCTGGTTGTCACAATCACTCAAGATGGTCTGCGAAAGCAGATTACCTGGAAGAGATGATCCAGAGACAACCACCATTGAAGAGAATACCTTGTCTCCTGCTCCAGTAGCACTCGAGGAGACGAATCTGTATAATCTCCGATCCATTGCCTAAGCATGCTTAACTGCAGAGGTCTGAGATGGAACTGAGCAAACGGGATGATGTCCATTGCCGCCACCATCAGCCCGATTACCACCATGCACTGAGCCACTGAAGGCTGAGGATTGGACTGAATGACTAGACAAGTATCGATAAACTCTGATTTCCTGACATTCTGTCAGAAAAATCTTCTTTGATATGGATTCTATTATGATTCCCCAGAAAGTTACCCTTGTGTTTGGGACTAAGGAACTCGTTTCCAAATTTACCTTCCACCTGTTAGATCGCGGAAGGATAACACCATGTCTGTGTGAAATCTTGCTTGCTGTAAGGATGACACCTGGACTAGGATGTCGTCCAGATAGAGCGCCACTGCAGTGCCCTGTAACCAAAGCACCGCCAACAACGATCCCAGAGCCTTTGTGAAAACTCTGAGAGCTGTGGCAAGACCGAAAGGAAGAGCCACGAACTGGAAGCATTTGACCAGAAATGCAAACCTTTGAACTTGAGACGATTCTTGTGAATGGCACATGAAGGTATGCGTCCTTTAAATCCACTGTTGTCATAAATTGACCCTCTTGGATCAAGGGAAGAATGGAACGAATAGTTTCCATCTTGAAGGACGGTACACTAAGAAATTTGTTTAGAATCTTGAGATCTAAAAAGTGGTCTGAAGGTTCCCTTTTTTTTGGGAACCACAAACCGATTGGGATAAAAAAAAAACAGACCCTGTACCTGTATTGGAACTGGAACAATCACTCCCAGGCCTGAGAGGTCTCCTACGTAGTGTAAGAATGCCTCTCCTTTTGTCTGATCTGCAGATAATCTTGAAAACAGAAACCTGCCTCTGGGAGGAAAACTTTTGAATTTTATTTTGTATCCCTGGGACACTACTTTCTATTGCCCAGGAATCCTGAATATCTCAAACCCAAGTCTGAGCGAAGACGGAAAGTCTGCCCACTACAAGACCCTGTCCCAGATCGGGGTCATGTCCTTCATGCTGTCTTTGATTCAACAGCAGGCTATTTGTTTTTTGTTGTTGTTTTTTTAAATAATAAAAAAAAAAGATTATTTCCATCAAGCCAGGTCCCAACAAGGTCTTCCCCTTGTAAGGAATCACTAAAAGCTTAGACTTAGAGCATACATCCGTAGAACAAGGCTCTAACCATAAGGCTCTGTGAGCTGGAACAGAGAAACCTGGAACCTATGCTCCCAGTTTGATAACTTAAAGGAAATAATTTGAAATAAAGGAATTGGCCAACTTGAAAGCTTTTATCCTATCCTAGATTTTTATCCAGTGGAGTCTCTGACTTAGTAGCATCAGGCAACGCATCAAACCAATATGCTTTTGCACTAGTGATGGTAGGAAAGTACACAGCTGGTTGCCATTGTAAGCCCTGGTGTACATCCGTCTTCTAATTTTTGTCCATAGGACCTTTGAAAAACCCAACTATCCTCTAAGGGTATAGTAGTTCTCTTATCAAAGCTGGAAACTACTCCTTCCACCCTAGGGAATGTTTGCCCCGCCTCCTTAGCTAAGTCGGCTATGGAAAACATCTTTTTAAATATAGGGAATGCGATCCATTCCTTATAACTTACTGGATGCACTAGGATAGATTACACCGGTAGTGTTGGAAGTAACAACTGGAGGTGTTCAAGCTAAAAAACTGAAAGAAAAACATCCTCTGGATCAAATAAAGATATTATTCCATCTTCTCAGATAATCCCGAAGTATCTTCCTCTTTCAGTTAACAGGGAAGAACCATTCGGAATAGCAACTACTGAATCAATCACCCTAAATGATTGAAAATAATTTCTCTAGTTATGTTTTCTACCGCGTGGTAAAAACATATAATGCATGAAATGCAGAGTAACTCCGGGTGGAGTATAAAAGGAAGCGCAGGGCATTGCATGTGGGCCATAAAATTTTGTGGGACACTATAGGAGAAATTTGTGGAATAGATTGACCATTGTCAACAGACTCCTAAACAGCAAAATGCCTTAGAAGGAGTAAGTTCAGAAAAGAGTGAAATCTTTTAATAAAAATTGACACACATTAAAAACGTTACTGTTTCTTTAAATTTTAAAAAAGTAACTCTTTATTTTTTGTGTGCTCTTGTTCCCTCCTAAGTCACAAAGGATGAATAAAATAAATAAACGGCTGAAATTCTTTTAATAAAAATTAACAGATAAAATAACGTTACTTTCTCTTTAAATGTTAAACTGTAACTTTTTCTTTTTGTGTGCAAAAATGAGTTAGATTAGCACGCAAATACTGTAGCACCTACCTACACCTCATCAGTGCCCAATACTGAAATGCAATAAAAACTTCATGTTCTAAACAGATCCGGAGCGCATATCACATGTATGAGAGCACTAAGTACTGTGCTAGAAAAGAATAACAGCTCTACCTTCAGATAACGGAAGAAAAGAAACGAGTGCAGCCTAAGTCGGCCTCAAACATAGCTCCGCCCCTCGTGGGCGTGATAACACTCAATCCCTGAGTCCCATAATAGAGTCTAGAGAATGAAAATTGTGTCACACAAAAACGGCGCCAAACATAACCCCGCCCATCGTGGGCGTTATAACACACAATCTCCAAGTCGCCATTATTATTTTCAGAGATATGCCACCGGGAGATAACTGAACCATTCATAGTGAACCTGGGGGCAAATTGTAATACCGTATGTAAGGTAGTACATCCAACAATCACCTCTCCGGAGCCCTTTTATATCCAGCTCAGTCCAAGTGAATAAACACGTTGTCTACATAAGCCCTCAGAGAAGCCACATTCTAATCTCCTCAGCCCCAGTGCCTGCTAATAGCATGCAGTCACAGGATCCCCTCCCTTTATATATATATATGCACACAGTATATATAGGAGTTACATGTCCCAGTAAAGTGCTACACTTCCTCTGTCCTGAATCCTTTCTTCAGACCCAGAATAAAAAAGTCAGCACTTACCTTTAAAATCTGCCCGACAGCAGGGCAGCTCAGCAGGATTAAGAGGTCCTTTCCCTCCCATAGCCCTGTGGATAAAGATAAAGCCTGAGTCATCTTACTTAAACTATCAGGATTAGGGCAGCATCAATGTATGGGAGGCGCAGTGAGAATTATGTCCCACAAGTTCCCATTGCTCTAAAGCAACCAAAACTCTACTGAAGAGACTGATATGGACTATGGCTACACCCTAGAACAAAGCAGCACAATCTTGCACTACTTTAAAATAATAAACTCTTGATTGAATAATCTACATTAACACCTCACTTTACCACATCCTATCACTAACGTAGGCAAAGAGAATGACGAGTGGGAGGGAAGAGAGGAGCTATTTAACAGCTTTGCTGTGGTGCTCTTTGCCGCCTCCTGCTGACCAGGAGGTGAATATCCCATTAGTAATTAAGATGATCCGTGGACTCATCGTGTCTTAAAAAGAAAGATAATCCCTTTATTATCTATTCCCCAGTTTTGCATAACCAACACTGTTATATTAATACACTTTTTATCTCTGTGATTACCTTGTTTCTAAGCCTCTGCAGGCTGCCTCCTTATCTCAGTTCTTTTTACAATCTTGCATTTGAGCCAATTAGAGCTGCATAAGTCCACAGGAGTGTGCACAATGTTATATATATATATATATATATATATATATATAAAACACACATGAACTAGCTCTGTCTTGTCTGTGGAAAGCTAATAAAATGCTATGAGATAAGAGGCTGCCTTCAAGGGCTTAGAAATCTGCCTATGAGCCTACCTAGAGCTTTCAACTAAGAATACCAAGAGACCAAAGCAAATTTGATAATACAAGTAAATTGCATGCCCTATCTGAATCATGAAAGTTTATTTTTGACTAAACTGTCCCTTTAATTAATCAGATTGACACAAAGCAAGTTCAGAACCTCTTTTTGTCCATAATTAATTTTCAAGGTTCCAGTTTCTCTCAAGGTTCCAGTCTCCTGCTCTATCATCCATCAGCAGCACGTTATTAACAACTTTTTCACTCATCTAAGTTACAGTTTAGTTTCTAAACAAGATCCCATTCAGTTCTTGTGGAGTCCTAGGGGGGGTCTTTTCTTTAATTAAATATCCTATATGTGCTCTTCATTTTGTCATAAGAAGTTTCCAGCAAACTAATAACAACACCTAAGGTGAAAGTATTGATGGGCTACATGTTGGCAATGTCTTCCTGTCCCCAACAATTTCTAGAATTCTCTGTATTATTTGAGGTACCAGATCGGCTTCCTGCACGTTCTGATATCTTCTGGGAGCCTGAAGGAGTCAGTGTTTCATAATTTCACTATGGGGAAATCAAGTTGTAGACCTCATGGTTTCAGAACCCAATCAACGCAACACAGGTTATTTTCAGTAACTTCTGCTGATGTTTTATGTGAATTGCATCTTTTTAGTTTAGTATCCTCTGATCTGCTGCTTTATTTTAGCATTTTTTTCCAAATTAGCCCGGGGTTTTTTCACCTTTTAAGTAGTTTGCAATAATGGTTGATTCCTCTTTTGAGCTAAGGTCCTCCGCAAGGTCTAATCAAATCTGAACCCTCATACAAAGCATTTGGTCTAGAGGCAAAACAACATAAGTTAGATGGGATCAGACTGATGTACTTGTTAGGCGGGATCAGACGGATGTGCTTGTTAGGCGGGATCAGACGGACGTGCTTGTTAGGCGGGATCAGACGGACGTGCTTGTTAGGCGGGATCAGACGGACGTGCTTGTTAGGCGGGATCAGACGGACGTGCTTGTTAGGCGGGATCAGACGGACGTGCTTGTTAGGCGGGATCAGACGGACGTGCTTGTTAGGCGGGATCAGACGGACGTGCTTGTTAGGCGGGATCAGACGGACGTGCTTGTTAGACGGGATCAGACGGACGTGCTTGTTAGACGGGATCAGACGGACGTGCTTGTTAGACGGGATCAGACGGACGTGCTTGTTAGACGGGATCAGACGGACGTGCTTGTTAGACGGGATCAGACTGACGTGCTTGTTAGACGGGATCAGACTGACGTGCTTGTTAGACGGGATCAGACTGACGTACTTGTTAGACGGGATCAGACTGACGTACTTGTTAGGTGAGATCAGACTGACGTACTTGTTAGGTGAGATCAGACTGACGTACTTGTTAGGTGAGATCAGACTGACGTACTTGTTAGGTGGGATCAGACTGACGTACTTGTTAGGTGGGATCAGACTGACGTACTTGTTAGGTGGGATCAGACTGACGTACTTGTTAGGTGGGATCAGACTGATGTACTTGTTAGACGGGATCAGACTGACGTACTTGTTAGGTGGGATCAGACTGACGTACTTGTTAGATGGGATCAGACTGACGTACTTGTTAGATGGGATCAGACTGACGTACTTGTTAGACGGGATCAGACTGACGTACTTGTTAGACGGGATCAGACTGACGTACTTGTTAGACGGGATCAGACTGATGTACTTGTTAGGTGGGATCAGACTGATGTACTTGTTAGATGGGATCAGACTGATGTACTTGTTAGATGGGATCAGACTGATGTACTTGTTAGACGGGATCAGACTGATGTACTTGTTAGACGGGATCAGACTGATGTACTTGTTAGGTGGGATCAGACTGATGTACTTGTTAGGTGGGATCAGACTGACGTACTTGTTAGATGAGATCAGACTGATGTACTTGTTAGGTGGGATCAGACTGACGTACTTGTTAGATGAGATCAGACTGACGTACTTGTTAAATGAGATCAGACTGACGTACTTGTTAGGTGGGATCAGACTGATGTACTTGTTAGATGGGATCAGACTGACGTACTTGTTAGGTGGGATCAGACTGATGTACTTGTTAGGTGGGATCAGACTGATGTACTTGTTAGATGGGATCAGACTGATGTACTTGTTAGGTGGGATCAGACTGATGTACTTGTTAGATGAGATCAGACTGATGTACTTGTTAGATGGGATCAGACTGATGTACTTGTTAGATGAGATCAGACTGATGTACTTGTTAGATGGGATCAGACTGATGTACTTGTTAGATGGGATCAGACTGACGTACTTGTTAGATGAGATCAGACTGACGTACTTGTTAGATGAGATCAGACTGATGTACTTGTTAGGTGGGATCAGACTGACGTACTTGTTAGATGAGATCAGACTGACGTACTTGTTAGGTGGGATCAGACTGATGTACTTGTTAGATGAGATCAGACTGATGTACTTGTTAGGTGGGATCAGACTGACGTACTTGTTAGATGAGATCAGACTGACGTACTTGTTAGATGAGATCAGACTGACGTACTTGTTAGGTGGGATCAGACTGATGTACTTGTTAGATGGGATCAGACTGACGTACTTGTTAGGTGGGATCAGACTGACGTACTTGTTAGATGAGATCAGACTGATGTACTTGTTAGGTGGGATCAGACTGATGTACTTGTTAGATGGGATCAGACTGACGTACTTGTTAGGTGGGATCAGACTGATGTACTTGTTAGATGAGATCAGACTGATGTACTTGTTAGGTGGGATCAGACTGATGTACTTGTTAGATGAGATCAGACTGACGTACTTGTTAGATGAGATCAGACTGACGTACTTGTTAGATGAGATCAGACTGACGTACTTGTTAGGTGGGATCAGACTGACGTACTTGTTAGATGGGATCAGACTGACGTACTTGTTCGGTGGGATCAGACTGATGTACTTGTTAGATGGGATCAGACTGACGTACTTGTTAGATGAGATCAGACTGACGTACTTGTTAGGTGGGATCAGACTGATGTACTTGTTAGGTGGGATCAGACTGATGTACTTGTTAGGTGGGATCAGACTGACGTACTTGTTAGATGAGATCAGACTGATGTACTTGTTAGATGAGATCAGACTGATGTACTTGTTAGATGAGATCAGACTGATGTACTTGTTAGATGAGATCAGACTGATGTACTTGTTAGGTGGGATCAGACTGATGTACTTGTTAGATGAGATCAGACTGATGTACTTGTTAGGTGGGATCAGACTGATGTACTTGTTAGGTGGGATCAGACTGATGTACTTGTTAGGTGGGATCAGACTGATGTACTTTTTAGGTGGGATCAGACTGATGTACTTGTTAGATGAGATCAGGCTGACGTACTTGTTAGGTGGGATCAGACTGATGTACTTGTTAGATGAGATCAGACTGATGTACTTGTTAGGTGGGATCAGACTGACGTACTTGTTAGATGAGATCAGACTGACGTACTTGTTAGATGAGATCAGACTGACGTACTTGTTAGGTGGGATCAGACTGACGTACTTGTTAGGTGGGATCAGACTGACGTACTTGTTAGGTGGGATCAGACTGATGTACTTGTTAGATGGGATCAGACTGACGTACTTGTTAGATGAGATCAGACTGACGTACTTGTTAGGTGGGATCAGACTGATGTACTTGTTAGGTGGGATCAGACTGATGTACTTGTTAGGTGGGATCAGACTGACGTACTTGTTAGATGAGATCAGACTGACGTACTTGTTAGATGAGATCAGACTGATGTACTTGTTAGATGAGATCAGACTGATGTACTTGTTAGATGAGATCAGACTGATGTACTTGTTAGATGAGATCAGACTGATGTACTTGTTAGGTGGGATCAGACTGATGTACTTGTTAGATGAGATCAGACTGATGTACTTGTTAGGTGGGATCAGACTGATGTACTTGTTAGGTGGGATCAGACTGATGTACTTGTAAGGTGGGATCAGACTGATGTACTTGTTAGATGAGATCAGACTGATGTACTTGTTAGGTGGGATCAGACTGATGTACTTGTTAGGTGGGATCAGACTGATGTACTTGTTAGGTGGGATCAGACTGATGTACTTGTTAGGTGGGATCAGACTGATGTACTTGTTAGATGAGATCAGACTGATGTACTTGTTAGGTGGGATCAGACTGACGTACTTGTTAGATGAGATCAGACTGATGTACTTGTTAGATGGGATCAGACTGATGTACTTGTTAGGTGGGATCAGACTGACGTACTTGTTAGGTGGGATCAGACTGATGTACTTGTTAGGTGGGATCAGACTGATGTACTTGTTAGATGAGATCAGACTGATGTACTTGTTAGATGGGATCAGACTGATGTACTTGTTAGATGAGATCAGACTGATGTACTTGTTAGATGGGATCAGACTGATGTACTTGTTAGATGGGATCAGACTGACGTACTTGTTAGATGAGATCAGACTGACGTACTTGTTAGATCAGATCAGACTGACGTACTTGTTAGATGAGATCAGACTGACGTACTTGTTAGGTGGGATCAGACTGACGTACTTGTTAGATGAGATCAGACTGATGTACTTGTTAGGTGGGATCAGACTGACGTACTTGTTAGATGAGATCAGACTGACGTACTTGTTAAATGAGATCAGACTGACGTACTTGTTAGGTGGGATCAGACTGATGTACTTGTTAGATGGGATCAGACTGACGTACTTGTTAGGTGGGATCAGACTGATGTACTTGTTAGGTGGGATCAGACTGATGTACTTGTTAGATGGGATCAGACTGATGTACTTGTTAGGTGGGATCAGACTGATGTACTTGTTAGATGAGATCAGACTGATGTACTTGTTAGATGGGATCAGACTGATGTACTTGTTAGATGAGATCAGACTGATGTACTTGTTAGATGGGATCAGACTGATGTACTTGTTAGATGGGATCAGACTGACGTACTTGTTAGATGAGATCAGACTGACGTACTTGTTAGATGAGATCAGACTGATGTACTTGTTAGATGGGATCAGACTGACGTACTTGTTAGATGAGATCAGACTGACGTACTTGTTAGGTGGGATCAGACTGATGTACTTGTTAGATGAGATCAGACTGATGTACTTGTTAGGTGGGATCAGACTGACGTACTTGTTAGATGAGATCAGACTGACGTACTTGTTAGATGAGATCAGACTGACGTACTTGTTAGGTGGGATCAGACTGATGTACTTGTTAGATGGGATCAGACTGACGTACTTGTTAGATGAGATCAGACTGATGTACTTGTTAGATGGGATCAGACTGACGTACTTGTTAGGTGGGATCAGACTGACGTACTTGTTAGATGAGATCAGACTGATGTACTTGTTAGGTGGGATCAGACTGATGTACTTGTTAGATGGGATCAGACTGACGTACTTGTTAGGTGGGATCAGACTGATGTACTTGTTAGATGAGATCAGACTGATGTACTTGTTAGGTGGGATCAGACTGACGTACTTGTTAGATGAGATCAGACTGACGTACTTGTTAGATGAGATCAGACTGACGTACTTGTTAGGTGGGATCAGACTGACGTACTTGTTAGATGGGATCAGACTGACGTACTTGTTCGGTGGGATCAGACTGATGTACTTGTTAGATGGGATCAGACTGACGTACTTGTTAGATGAGATCAGACTGACGTACTTGTTAGGTGGGATCAGACTGATGTACTTGTTAGGTGGGATCAGACTGATGTACTTGTTAGGTGGGATCAGACTGACGTACTTGTTAGATGAGATCAGACTGATGTACTTGTTAGATGAGATCAGACTGATGTACTTGTTAGATGAGATCAGACTGATGTACTTGTTAGATGAGATCAGACTGATGTACTTGTTAGGTGGGATCAGACTGATGTACTTGTTAGATGAGATCAGACTGATGTACTTGTTAGGTGGGATCAGACTGATGTACTTGTTAGGTGGGATCAGACTGATGTACTTGTTAGGTGGGATCAGACTGATGTACTTTTTAGGTGGGATCAGACTGATGTACTTGTTAGATGAGATCAGGCTGACGTACTTGTTAGGTGGGATCAGACTGATGTACTTGTTAGATGAGATCAGACTGATGTACTTGTTAGGTGGGATCAGACTGACGTACTTGTTAGATGAGATCAGACTGACGTACTTGTTAGATGAGATCAGACTGACGTACTTGTTAGGTGGGATCAGACTGACGTACTTGTTAGGTGGGATCAGACTGACGTACTTGTTAGGTGGGATCAGACTGATGTACTTGTTAGATGGGATCAGACTGACGTACTTGTTAGATGAGATCAGACTGACGTACTTGTTAGGTGGGATCAGACTGACGTACTTGTTAGGTGGGATCAGACTGATGTACTTGTTAGGTGGGATCAGACTGACGTACTTGTTAGGTGGGATCAGACTGATGTACTTGTTAGATGGGATCAGACTGACGTACTTGTTAGATGAGATCAGACTGACGTACTTGTTAGGTGGGATCAGACTGACGTACTTGTTAGGTGGGATCAGACTGATGTACTTGTTAGGTGGGATCAGACTGACGTACTTGTTAGATGAGATCAGACTGACGTACTTGTTAGATGAGATCAGACTGATGTACTTGTTAGATGAGATCAGACTGATGTACTTGTTAGATGGGATCAGACTGACGTACTTGTTAGATGAGATCAGACTGACGTACTTGTTAGGTGGGATCAGACTGACGTACTTGTTAGGTGGGATCAGACTGACGTACTTGTTAGGTGGGATCAGACTGATGTACTTGTTAGATGGGATCAGACTGACGTACTTGTTAGATGAGATCAGACTGACGTACTTGTTAGGTGGGATCAGACTGACGTACTTGTTAGGTGGGATCAGACTGATGTACTTGTTAGGTGGGATCAGACTGACGTACTTGTTAGGTGGGATCAGACTGATGTACTTGTTAGATGGGATCAGACTGACGTACTTGTTAGATGAGATCAGACTGACGTACTTGTTAGGTGGGATCAGACTGACGTACTTGTTAGGTGGGATCAGACTGATGTACTTGTTAGGTGGGATCAGACTGACGTACTTGTTAGATGAGATCAGACTGACGTACTTGTTAGATGAGATCAGACTGATGTACTTGTTAGATGAGATCAGACTGATGTACTTGTTAGATGAGATCAGACTGATGTACTTGTTAGATGAGATCAGACTGATGTACTTGTTAGGTGGGATCAGACTGATGTACTTGTTAGATGAGATCAGACTGATGTACTTGTTAGGTGGGATCAGACTGATGTACTTGTTAGGTGGGATCAGACTGATGTACTTGTAAGGTGGGATCAGACTGATGTACTTGTTAGATGAGATCAGACTGATGTACTTGTTAGGTGGGATCAGACTGATGTACTTGTTAGGTGGGATCAGACTGATGTACTTGTTAGGTGGGATCAGACTGATGTACTTGTTAGGTGGGATCAGACTGATGTACTTGTTAGATGAGATCAGACTGATGTACTTGTTAGGTGGGATCAGACTGACGTACTTGTTAGATGAGATCAGACTGATGTACTTGTTAGATGGGATCAGACTGATGTACTTGTTAGGTGGGATCAGACTGACGTACTTGTTAGGTGGGATCAGACTGATGTACTTGTTAGGTGGGATCAGACTGACGTACTTGTTAGGTGGGATCAGACTGACGTACTTGTTAGATGAGATTAGACTGATGTACTTGTTAGATGAGATCAGACTGATGTACTTGTTAGATGAGATCAGACTGATGTACTTGTTAGATGAGATCAGACTGATGTACTTGTTAGATGGGATCAGACTGATGTACTTGTTAGGTGGGATCAGACTGACGTACTTGTTAGGTGGGATCAGACTGACGTACTTGTTAGGTGAGATCAGACTGACGTACTTGTTAGATGAGATCAGACTGACGTACTTGTTAGGTGGGATCAGACTGATGTACTTGTTAGATGAGATCAGACTGATGTACTTGTTAGGTGGGATCAGACTGACGTACTTGTTAGATGAGATCAGACTGACGTACTTGTTAGATGAGATCAGACTGACGTACTTGTTAGGTGGGATCAGACTGATGTACTTGTTAGATGGGATCAGACTGACGTACTTGTTAGGTGGGATCAGACTGACGTACTTGTTAGATGAGATCAGACTGATGTACTTGTTAGGTGGGATCAGACTGATGTACTTGTTAGATGGGATCAGACTGACGTACTTGTTAGGTGGGATCAGACTGACGTACTTGTTAGATGAGATCAGACTGACGTACTTGTTAGGTGGGATCAGACTGATGTACTTGTTAGGTGGGATCAGACTGACGTACTTGTTAGATGAGATCAGACTGACGTACTTGTTAGGTGGGATCAGACTGACGTACTTGTTAGATGGGATCAGACTGACGTACTTGTTCGGTGGGATCAGACTGATGTACTTGTTAGATGGGATCAGACTGACGTACTTGTTAGATGAGATCAGACTGACGTACTTGTTAGGTGGGATCAGACTGATGTACTTGTTAGGTGGGATCAGACTGATGTACTTGTTAGGTGGGATCAGACTGATGTACTTGTTAGGTGGGATCAGACTGACGTACTTGTTAGATGAGATCAGACTGACGTACTTGTTAGATGAGATCAGACTGATGTACTTGTTAGATGAGATCAGACTGATGTACTTGTTAGATGAGATCAGACTGATGTACTTGTTAGGTGGGATCAGACTGATGTACTTGTTAGATGAGATCAGACTGATGTACTTGTTAGGTGGGATCAGACTGATGTACTTGTTAGGTGGGATCAGACTGATGTACTTGTTAGGTGGGATCAGACTGATGTACTTTTTAGGTGGGATCAGACTGATGTACTTGTTAGATGAGATCAGACTGACGTACTTGTTAGGTGGGATCAGACTGATGTACTTGTTAGATGAGATCAGACTGATGTACTTGTTAGGTGGGATCAGACTGACGTACTTGTTAGATGAGATCAGACTGACGTACTTGTTAGATGAGATCAGACTGACGTACTTGTTAGGTGGGATCAGACTGACGTACTTGTTAGATGGGATCAGACTGACGTACTTGTTAGGTGGGATCAGACTGACGTACTTGTTAGATGGGATCAGACTGACGTACTTGTTAGATGAGATCAGACTGACGTACTTGTTAGGTGGGATCAGACTGACGTACTTGTTAGGTGGGATCAGACTGACGTACTTGTTAGGTGGGATCAGACTGACGTACTTGTTAGATGAGATCAGACTGACGTACTTGTTAGATGAGATCAGACTGATGTACTTGTTAGATGAGATCAGACTGATGTACTTGTTAGATGAGATCAGACTGATGTACTTGTTAGGTGGGATCAGACTGATGTACTTGTTAGATGAGATCAGACTGATGTACTTGTTAGGTGGGATCAGACTGATGTACTTGTTAGGTGGGATCAGACTGATGTACTTGTAAGGTGGGATCAGACTGATGTACTTGTTAGATGAGATCAGACTGATGTACTTGTTAGGTGGGATCAGACTGATGTACTTGTTAGGTGGGATCAGACTGATGTACTTGTTAGGTGGGATCAGACTGATGTACTTGTTAGGTGGGATCAGACTGATGTACTTGTTAGATGAGATCAGACTGATGTACTTGTTAGGTGGGATCAGACTGACGTACTTGTTAGATGAGATCAGACTGATGTACTTGTTAGATGGGATCAGACTGATGTACTTGTTAGGTGGGATCAGACTGACGTACTTGTTAGGTGGGATCAGACTGATGTACTTGTTAGGTGGGATCAGACTGACGTACTTGTTAGGTGGGATCAGACTGACGTACTTGTTAGATGAGATCAGACTGATGTACTTGTTAGATGAGATCAGACTGATGTACTTGTTAGATGAGATCAGACTGATGTACTTGTTAGATGAGATCAGACTGATGTACTTGTTAGATGGGATCAGACTGATGTACTTGTTAGGTGGGATCAGACTGACGTACTTGTTAGATGAGATCAGACTGATGTACTTGTTAGATGGGATCAGACTGATGTACTTGTTAGGTGGGATCAGACTGACGTACTTGTTAGGTGGGATCAGACTGATGTACTTGTTAGGTGGGATCAGACTGATGTACTTGTTAGGTGGGATCAGACTGACGTACTTGTTAGATGAGATCAGACTGACGTACTTGTTAGATGAGATCAGACTGATGTACTTGTTAGATGAGATCAGACTGATGTACTTGTTAGATGAGATCAGACTGATGTACTTGTTAGATGGGATCAGACTGATGTACTTGTTAGGTGGGATCAGACTGACGTACTTGTTAGATGAGATCAGACTGATGTACTTGTTAGATGAGATCAGACTGATGTACTTGTTAGATGAGATCAGACTGATGTACTTGTTAGATGAGATCAGACTGATGTACTTGTTAGGTGGGATCAGACTGATGTACTTGTTAGATGAGATCAGACTGATGTACTTGTTAGGTGGGATCAGACTGATGTACTTGTTAGGTGGGATCAGACTGATGTACTTGTTAGGTGGGATCAGACTGATGTACTTGTTAGGTGGGATCAGACTGATGTACTTGTGAAAACGTCACCTCTTAGCAAAACATTTTTTTAGCCTTGGGCTTTGTTAGTAGCTCAAATAAAGGAGCTTTCTACATGAAGTATCTTATACCTCATGAATGAAAGTCCCCTTTATTTGTTTCAATAGTCAATCCTAGCGTTTGTGAAATGCTGGGATTAACTTTTACTTTAAGTAGGCAACCTGTTTCCTCCGCCTCTATTCTTTATATATATTATTAAGTAGACTCTTGACTGTCATTTGTTTCTCGCAGTTCGCTATCTTCAGCATTCTGATCTTCATAGGTCTTTTGTCTAGATGGATTTTTCCCACCGTCTTGTGATGTCACTCTATGGTCACTTTATGGGCTGCCAAGCATGAGACAAGTTTAAGATGATGACCACAGCTATTGTTCGTCTGCAGTGTGTTACATATTATTATGGTAGGCATTTTGCTTCCATACCTAATCATATATGTACAAAATAGTACTGTTCCCCAATTACTGTCATGATTGAACGTGAAGACACTGGTTTATCTGTAATTATAAATCCGCTTTGTCCCTCATCCTTGCTTGAAGACTTAACCTCTGCTCTTTACGTTATTGCTTCTCAAGCTGGTTTATGCATGTCATCTTTTTACCTTCACTACGTTCATAATAATAAGCTAAGGGGTGGGGCCAAAGGGTTGGTGTAATTCAGATTTTTTTTCTAACTGGATGTGGACTTGCTTTATTAGTATTTATTTTCCTCATCGCTCTGAGATAAATATGTGTCAATACGTAAAAACAAAATTCATACCTGCTCAATTCATTTATTTGAAAGTGGTGAAAGTCCACAAGTTTATTGCTTCTGGAATTCAACTCCTGGCCACTAGGAGGAAGCAAACATTCCCAAAAACTCTCAAGAGTACTCTATCCTTTCCACCTCACTGATTAGCCAGCTTAATCTTTTAAATAATAAATATGTACCAGTAAGTAAAACCACTATCTTTGCACTTTGTGATGCATTTTCTGCACACAAACTGTTGTTTTGGGACAGCTGGCAATTTTCATTGGTGAATTGGCTTCTACTGTGCATGAAAAAAATAAAACGACCTTAAATGCATTATATTCTGAATTTGTTTCACTTTGTCATGTTCTGTAAGCGCCTTTGAATTGTTTAGAACTGCAAGTGTCGCTATTATTTCTCCCTGGTTCCTGTCCATCAGCCTGGAGATGGGACCTGATTTGATTGATGAGATTGCATCTACTGTACTGAGTAATGAAAAAGAATGTATTGCATTTAAGGTAAGAAATTTCACTTAAAGTATTGTATGTTCTTTGCACAACAGTGAGGGAATATTTACTATCATATTGCTCAGGCTGGAGAAACAGGATACAGTGTGTCTTAGTAATGCCTGTTCTAGGCTTAGCAATTCCATATGGTAATGATCTAATACATCACTCTGCTGCTCCTGACTTAGTAATGTCATATGGTAATGCTTCTCCTGACTTAGTAATGTCATATGGTAATGCTCCTCATACACCACTCTGCTGCTCCTGACTTAGTAATGTCATATGGTAATGCTTCTCCTAACTTAATAATGGCATATGGTAATGCTTCTCCTGACTTAGTAATGTCATATGGTAATACTCCTCATACACCACTCTGCTGCTCCTGACTTAGTAATGTCATATGGTAATGCTTCTCCTGACGTAGTAATGGCATATGGTAATGCTTCTCCTGACTTAGTAATGTCATATGGTAATGCTCCTCATACACCACTCTGCTGCTTCTGACTTAGTAATGTCATATGGTAATGCTTCTCCCGACGTAGTAATGGCATATGGTAATGCTTCTCCTGACTTAGTAATGTCATATGGTAATGTTCCTCATACACCACGCTGCTGCTCCTGACTTAGTAATGTCATATGGTAATGCTTCTCCTGACTTAATAATGGCATATGGTAATGCTTCTCATACACCACTCTGCTGCTCCTGACTTAGTAATGTCATATGGTAATGCTTCTCCCGACTTAGTAATGGCATATGGTAATGCTTCTCATACACCACTCTGTTGCTCCTGACTTAATAATGTCATATGGTAATGCTTCTCCTGACTTAGTAATGTCATATGGTAATGCTCCTCATACACCACTCTGCTGCTCCTGACTTAGTAATGTCATATGGTAATGCTTCTCCTGACTTAATAATGGCATATGGTAATGCTCCTCATACACCACTCTGCTGCTCCTGACTTAGTAATGTCATATGGTAATGCTTCTCCCGACTTAGTAATGGCATATGGTAATGCTCCTCATACACCACTCAGCTGCTCCTGACTTAGTAATGTCATATGGTAATGCTTCTCCTGACTTAGTAATGTCATATGGTAATGCTTCTCCTGACTTAGTAATGTCATATGGTAATGCTCCTCATACACCACTCAGCTGCTCCTGACTTAGTAATGTCATATGGTAATGCTTCTCCTGACTTAATAATGGCATATGGTAATGCTCCTCATACACCACTCTGCTGCTCCTAAATAAGTAATGTCATATGGTAATGCTTCTCCCGACTTAGTAATGGCATATGGTAATGCTTCTCCTGACTTAGCAATTCCATATGGTAATGCTTCTCCTGACTTAGCAATGTCATATGGTAATGCTCCTCATACACCACTCTGCTGCTCCTGACTTAGTAATGTCATATGGTAATGCTTCTCCTGACGTAGTAATGGCATATGGTAATTCTTCTCCTGACTTAGCAATGTCATATGGTAATGCTTCTCCTGACTTAGTAATGGCATATGGTAATGCTTCTCCTGACTTAGCAATGTCATATGGTAATGCTCCTCATACACCACTCTGCTGCTCCTGACTTAGTAATGGCATATGGTAATGCTTCTCCTGACTTAGCAATTCCATATGGTAATGCTGCTCCTGACTTAGCAATGTCATATGGTAATGCTCCTCATACACCACTCTGCTGCTCCTGACTTAGTAATGGCATATGGTAATGCTTCTCCTGACTTAGCAATTATATATGGTAATGCTCCTCCTGACTTAGTAATGGAATATGGTAATGCTTCTCCTGACATAGCAATGTCATATAATAATGCTCCTCATACACCACTCTGCTGCTCCTAACTTAGTAATGTCCTATGTTAATGCTTGTCCTGACTTAGTAATGGCATATGGTAATGCTTCTCCTGACTTAGCAATTCCATATGGTAATGCTTCTCCTGATTTAGTAATGGCATGTGGTAATGCTTCTCCTGTCTTAGCAATTCTATATGGTAATGCTTCTCCTGACTTAGTAATGGCATATGGTAATGCTTCTCCTGACTTAGTAATGGCATATAGTAATGTTTCTCCTGACTTAGCAATTCCATATGGTAATGCTTCTCCTGACTTAGCAATGTCATATGGTAATGCTTCTCCTGACTTAGTAATGGCATGATAATGCTTCTCTTGACTTAGTAATGGCATATGGTAATGCTTCTCCTGACTTAGCAATTCCATATGGTAATGCTTCTCCTGACTTAGCAATGTCATATGGTAATGCTCCTCATACACCACTCTGCTGCTCCTGACTTAGTAATGTCATATGGTAATGCTTCTCCTGACTTAGTAATGGCATGTGGTAATGCTTCTCCTGACTTAGCAATTCTATATGGCAATGCTTCTCCTGACTTAGTAATGGCATATGGTAATGCTCCTCATACACCACTCTGCTGCTCCTGACTTAGTAATGTCATATGGTAATGCTTCTCCTAACTTAGTAATGGCATATGGTAATGCTTCTCCTGACTTAGCAATGTCATATGGTGATGCTCCTCATACACCACTCTGCTGCTCCTGACTTAGTAATGTCATATGGTAATGCTTGTCCTGACTTAGTAACGGCATATGGTAATGCTTCTCCTGACTTAGCAATTCCATATGGTAATGCTTCTCCTGACTTAGTAATGGCATATGGTAATGCTTCTCCTGACTTAGCAATGTCATATGGTAATGCTTGTCCTGACTTAGTAACGGCATATGGTAATGCTTCTCCTGACTTAGCAATTCCATATGGTAATGCTTCTCCTGACTTAGTAATGGCATATGGTAATGCTTCTCCTGACTTAGCAATGTCAAATGGTAATGCTTCTCCTGACTTAGCAATGTCATATGGTAATGCTTCTCCTGACTTAGTAATGGCATATGGTAATGCTTCTCCTGACTTAGTAATGGCATATGGTAATGCTTCTCCTGACTTAGCAATGTCATATGGTAATGCTTCTCCTGACTTAGCAATGTCATATGGTAATGCTTCTCCTGACTTAGTAATGGCATATGGTAATGCTTCTCCTGACTTGGCAATTCCATATGTTAATGCTTCTCCTGACTTGGCAATGTCATATGGTAATGCTTATCCTGACTTAGTAATGGCTTATGGTAATGCTTGTCCTGACTTAGTAACGGCATATGGTAATGCTTCTCCTGACTTAGCAATTCCATATGGTAATGCTTCTCCGGACTTAGTAATGGCATATGGTAATGCTTCTCCTGACTTAGCAATGTCATATGGTAATGCTTCTCCTGACTTAGTAATGGCATATGGTAATGCTTCTCCTGACTTAGCAATGGCATATGGTAATGCTTCTCCTGACTTAGCAATGGTATATGGTAATGCTTCTCCTGACTTAGCAATTCCATATGGTAATGCTTCTCCTGACTTGGCAATGTCATATGGTAATGCTTATCCTGACTTAGTAATGGCTTATGGTAATGCTTCTCCCGACTTAGCAATTCCATATGGTAATGCTTCTCCTGACTTAGCAATGTCATATGGTAATGCTCCTCATACACCACTCTACTGCTCCTGACTTAGTAATGTCATATGGTAATGCTTCTCCTGACTTAGCAATTCCATATGGTAATACTTCTCCTGACTTAGTAATGGCATATGGTAATGCTTCTCCTGACTTAGCAATTCCATATGGTAAAGCTTCTCCTGACTTAGCAATTCCATATGGTAATGCTCCTCATACACCACTCTGCTGCTCCTGACTTAGCAATTCCATATGGTAATGCTTCTCCTGACTTAGCAATTTCATATGGTAATGCTTCTCCTGACTTAGCAATTTCATATGGTAATGCTTATCCTTACTTAGTAATGGCATATGGTAATGCTTCTCCTGACTTAGCAATTTCATATGGTAATGCTTATCCTTACTTAGTAATGGCATATGGTAATGCTTCTCCTGACTTAGCAATTCCATATGGTAAAGCTTCTCCTGACTTAGCAATGTCATATGCTAATGCTCCTCATACACCACTCTGCTGCTCCTGACTTGGCAATTCCATATGGTAATGCTTCTCCTGACTTAGCAATTTCATATGGTAATGCTTCTCCTGACTTAGCAATTTCATATGGAAATGCTTATCCTTACTTAGTAATGGCATATGGTAATGTTTCTCCTGACTTAGTAATGGCATATGGTAATGCTTCTCCTGACTTAGCAATTCCATATGGTAATGCTTCTCCTGACTTAGCAATGTCATATGGTAATGCTCCTCATACACCACTCTACTGCTTCTGACTTAGCAATGTCATATGGTAATTCTTCTCCTGACTTAGTAATGTCATATGGTAACGCGCCTCATACACCACTCTTCTGCTCCTGACTTAGTAATGGCATATGGTAATGCTTCTCCTGACTTAGTAATGGCATATGGTAATGCTTTTCCTGATTTAGCAATTCCATATGGTAATGCTTCTCCTGACTTAGCAATGTCATATGGTAATGCTCCTCATACACCACTCTGCTGCTCCTGACTTAGTAATGTCATATGGTAATGCTTCTCCTGACGTAGTAATGGCATATGGTAATGCTTCCCCTGACTTAGCAATGTCATATGGTAATGTTTCTCCTGACTTAGTAATGGCATATGGTATTGCTTCTCCTGACTTAGCAATGTGATATGGTAATGCTTCTCCTGACTTAGTAATGGCATATGGGAATGCTTCTCCTGACCTAGCAATGTCATATGGTAATGCAACTCATACACCACTCTGCTGCTCCTGACTTAGTAATGTCATTTGGTAATGCTTCTCCTGACTTAGTAATGGCATATGGTAATGCTCCTCATACACCACTCTACTGCTCCTGACATAGCAATGTCATATGGTAATGCTCCTCATTCACCACTATGCTGCTCCTGACTTAGTAATGTCATATGGTAATGCTTCTCCTGACTTAGTAATGGCATATGGTAATGCTTTTCCTGATTTAGCAATTCCATATGGTAATGCTTATCCTGACTTAGCAATGTCATATGGTAATGATTCTCCTGACTTAGAAATGACATATGGTAATGCTTCTCCTGACTTAGCAATTCCATATGGTAATGATTCTCCTGACTTAGCAATGTCATATGGTAATGCTCCTAATACACCACTCTACTGCTCCTGACTTAGCAATGTCATATGGTAATGATCCTCATACACCACTCTACTGCTCCTGACTTAGTAATGTCATATGGTAATGCTTCTCCTGACTTAGTAATGTCATATGGTAATGTTTCTCCTGACTTTGCAATTCCATATGGTAATGCTTCCCCTGACTTAGCAAAGTCATATGGTAATGCTCCTCATACACCACTCTGCTGCTCCTGATTTAGCAATACCATATGGTAATGCTTCTCCTGACTTGGCACTTCCATATGGTAATGCCTCTCCTGACTTAGCAATGTCACATGGTAATGCTTCTCATTCATAAGTCTGCTGCTCCTGACTTAGTAATGTCATATGGTAATGCTCTTCATACACCACTCTGCTGCTCCTGACCTAGCAATGTCATATGGTAATGCTGCAAATGCTCTTCATACACCACTCTGCTGCTCCTGACTTAGCAATGCCATATGGTGATGCTCCTCATACACTATTCTCCTGCTCCTGACTTAGTAATGTCATATAGTAATGCTCATACACCATTCTGCTCCTGACTTAGCAATGTCATATGGTAATGCTGCAAATGCTCCTAATACACCACTCTGCTGCTCCTGAACCTAGTAATGTCATATGGTAATGCTTCTCCTGACTTAGCAATGTCATATGGTAATGCTCCTCATACACCACTCTACTGCTCCTGACTTAGCAATGTCATATGGTAATGCTCCTCATACACCACTCTACTGCTCCTGACTTAGCAATGTCATATGGTAATGCTCCTCATACACCGCTCTGCTGCTCCTGAACCTAGTAATGTCATATGGTAATGCTTCTCATACACCACTCTACTGCTCCTGACTTAGCAATGTCATATGGTAATGCTTCTCCTGACTTAGCAATGTCATATGGTAATGCTCCTTATACACCACTCTGCTGCTCCTGACTTAGCAATGTCATATGGTAATGCTTCTCCTGACTTAGCAATGTCATATGTTAATGCTCCTTATACACCACTCTGCTGCACCTGACTTAGCAATGTCATATGGTAATGCTTCTCCTGACTTAGCAATGGCATATGGTAATGCTGCAAATGCTCCTAATACACCACTCTGCTGCTCCTGAACCTAGTAATGTCATATGGTAATGTTCCTCATACACCACTCTACTGCTCCTGACTTAGTAATGTCATATGGTAATGTTCCTCACACACCACTCTGCTGCGCCTGAACTTTGTAATGTCATAGGGTAATGCTTCTCCTGACTTAGCAATTCCATATGGTTATGCTTCTCCTGACTTAGCAATATCATATGGTAATGCTCCTTATATAAAATCAAGAAAATAGAGAGACACACTCACTGAGACAGAACAGTAGCTAGAAAAACGTCTGTGCTTGTCCACAAAGCCAGTGCCACTCAGGGTGCAGTCTCTTTTTGCACACTATGCCTTTTCACAGAGAAAAATATCCTGTAGCCTATCAGTCTGATCCTGCCCAATGACAGTCCAGCACCGAAATACCAAGCAATTCTTCTCTGAACAACAAACCCCAGACGTACGGTTCGGCCTCTCTTGGGCCTCGTCAGTGAGATGCAGTTGCATATCGCTAGGGCATGTGTGCAAGGAGTCCATATCTGGTTTCCCCTTGGACTGTCATTGGGCAGAATCAGACTGATAGGCTATAGGATATTTTTTTCTCTGTGAAAAGGCATAGTGTGCAAAAAGAGACTGCACCCTTAGTGGCACTGGCCTTGTAGACAAGCACGGAAGTTGTCTAGCTATTGTTTTGTCTCAGTGAGTGCGTCTCTCTATTTTCTTGATTTTATGTAAATTACTCTTGTGTCTCCCTAAGAGTAAAAGGGGAAACCAGACGTGGACTCCTTGCACACATGCCCTAGAGATATGCAACTGCACCTCACTGACGAGGCCCAAGAGAGGCCGAAACGTACTTCTGGGGTTTGTTGTTTGTCTTGTTCAGAGAAGAATTGCCTGGTATTTCGGTGCTGGACTGTCATTGGGCAGGATCAGACTGATCAGTGAGGTGCAGTTGCATATCGCTAGGGCATGTGTGCAAGGAGTCCATATCTGGTTTCCCCTTGGACTGTCATTGGGCAGGATCAGACTGATATGCTACAGGATATGTCTTCTCTGTGAAAAGGCATAGTGTGCAAAAAGAGACTGCACCCTGAGTGGCACTGGCCTTGTGGACAATCACAGAACTTTTTCTAGCTATTGTTCTGTCTTTTTATTTATTATCTATTAACTTGCATATTAGCCAATTACTGCTGTGTCATGCACAACTCCCCCGGCGTGAGCACAATTTTATCTATATGGCCCACATGAACTAGCAGTCTCCTGATATGATAAGCAAAAAAAAAAGTGATAAAACTGGGGCCTATTTATGAAATGTTTGTTCGACATGATCCGATCAGCGGATCATGTCCGACAGACATTGCTGAATGTGGAGAGCAATACGCTCTCCGCATTGCACTAGCAGCTCTTGTGAACTGCTGATGCAACTCCGCCCCTGCAGATTCGCGGCCAATCGGCCACTAGCAGGGGGTGTAAATCAACCCAATTGTATTCGATTGGGTTGATTTCACGCGATCTCTGTCCACCTCCTCAGAGTACATTTATATAACAGTGTTGGTTGTGCAAAGCTGGGGAATGTGTAGTAAAGGCGTTATCTATCTGAATTACAGCACGGTGGGTACCACTAGCTCTTTCATATAAAGTCAGGCTGCCCAGCATTATAGCAGGTGGAATAACACAATATGAAACATTATGAAGTCTACTGAGCAACACAACTTTCATTCACTATCCACTTATTTTTTCCTTCTTCCCATCTTGCAGTTTGAATCTGATATTGACAGCTGGCTTTGGCTCCTATTGCCTCAGGCGCTGTGGGCAGAATTCACTCTTATGTACAGTATTGCTGGCAGTGTCAGTTTTATGAATAAATGGTATGTTGCATGCCCCCTGCTTTTGGGGGTATGCCAGACTATGGAACATTAAATTATGGAGTATCTTGTAAAGAGAGTTGCTTGTTTCTTGGGTCAGAGTTCTGCACTTATTGGTTAAAGGGTCTGAATCTGCCAGTGTCTTGTAAAGGCAGATTAAAGACGAGTTTAGTTGTGTATTGAAACAAGTATCTTCCTTCCCTAGGTCTTTGGGAGTCTATAAAGCTGATCTTGGTCATCAATTTTCTCTTAAGTAGCAAGAAAACGGAACCAAAAGATAATAGAGCTATTCTCCCTGAAGATTGTTAATGCTGCTTTAATCTGTGGTCTTCTTTTCATATTTGACTAAACAATGCAGTGAAAAACTAGAAATTCTCACCAAAATATAAGCAATTTCAATATCTAGGCCCATATCCCTGGGTATCATTTACCAGTGAGAACCCCTCTTCTAAGGGGTATAGACAGAACTGCCCCCTTCCCTTGTATCCTGTATAAATCACCTCCCGCTCTCCTCCAAGAGCTGTCCAGACATATATGGGAACTAAGCAAAAAAAACATAATTTATGTAAGAACTTACCTGATAAATTCATTTCTTTCATATTAGCAAGAGTCCATGAGCTAGTGACGTATGGGATATACATTCCTACCAGGAGGGGCAAAGTTTCCCAAACCTCAAAATGCCTATAAATACACCCCTCACCACACCCACAATTCAGTTTAACGAATAGCCAAGAAGTGGGGTGATAAAAAAGTGCGAAAGCATATAAAATAAGGAATTGGAATAATTGTGCTTTATACAAAAATCATAACCACCACAAAAAAAGGGTGGGCCTCATGGACTCTTGCTAATATGAAAGAAATGAATTTATCAGGTAAGTTCTTACATAAATTGTTTTCTTTCATGTAATTAGCAAGAGTCCATGAGCTAGTGACGTATGGGATAATGATTACCCAAGATGTGGATCTTTCCACGCAAGAGTCACTAGAGAGGGAGGGATAAAATAAAGACAGCCAATTCCTGCTGAAAATAATCCACACCCAAAATAAAGTTTAATGAAAAACATAAGCAGAAGATTCAAACTGAAACCGCTGCCTGAAGTACTTTTCTACCAAAAACTGCTTCAGAAGAAGAAAATACATCAAAATGGTAGAATTTAGTAAAAATATGCAAAGAGGACCAAGTTGCTGCTTTGCAAATCTGATCAATCGAAGCTTCATTCCTAAACGCCCAGGAAGTAGAAACTGACCTAGTAGAATGAGCTGTAATCCTTTGAAGCGGAGTTTTACCCGACTCAACATAGGCAAGATGAATTAAAGATTTCAACCAAGATGCCAAAGAAATGGCAGAAGCTTTCTGGCCTTTTCTAGAACCGGAAAAGATAACAAATAAACTAGAAGTCTTTCGGAAAGACTTAGTAGCTTCAACATAATATTTCAAAGCTCTAACAACATCCAAAGAATGTAACGATTTCTCCTTAGAATTCTTAGGATTAGGACATAATGAAGGAACCACAATTTCTCTACTAATGTTGTTGGAATTCACAACTTTAGGTAAAAATTCAAAAGAAGTTCGCAACACTGCCTTATCCTGATGAAAAATCAGAAAAGGAGACTCACAAGAAAGAGCAGATAATTCAGAAACTCTTCTGGCAGAAGAGATTGCCAAAAGAAACAAAACTTTCCAAGAAAGTAATTTAATGTCCAATGAATGCATAGGTTCAAACGGAGGAGCTTGAAGAGCCCCTAGAACCAAATTCAAACTCCAAGGAGGAGAAATTGACTTAATGACAGGTTTTATACGAACCAAAGCTTGTACAAAACAATGAATATCAGGAAGATTAGCAATCTTTCTGTGAAAAAGAACAGAAAGAGCAGAGATTTGTCCTTTCAAGGAACTTGCGGACAAACCTTTATCTAAACCATCCTGAAGAAACTGTAAAATTCTTGGAATTCTAAAAAAAAATGCCAAGAAAAATGATGCAACGTTTGGCGACTGAGATAATCCGCTTCCCAATTGTCTATACCTGGGATATGAACCGCAGAGATTAGACAGGAGCTGGATTCCGCCCAAACCAGAATTCGAGATACTTCTTTCATAGCCAGAGGACTGTGAGTCCCTCCTTGATGATTGATGTATGCCACAGTTGTGAGATTGTCTGTCTGAAAACAAATGAACGATTCTCTCTTCAGAAGAGGCCAAGACTGAAGAGCTCTGAAAATTGCACGGAGTTCCAAAATATTGATCGGTAATCTCACCTCCTGAGATTCCCAAACTCCTTGTGCCGTCAGAGATCCCCACACAGCTCCCCAACCTGTGAGACTTGCATCTGTTGAAATTACAGTCCAGGTCGGAAGCACAAAAGAAGCCCCCTGAATTAAACGATGGTGATCTGTCCACCACGTTAGAGAGTGTCGTACAATAAGTTTTAAAGATCTTAATTGAGATATCTTTGTGTAATCCCTGCACCATTGATTCAGCATACAGAGCTGAAGAGGTCGCATGTGAAAACGAGCAAAGGGGATCGCGTCCGATGCAGCAGTCATAAGACCTAGAATTTCCATGCATAAGGCTACCGAAGGGAATGATTGTGACTGAAGGTTTCGACAAGCTGAAATCAATTTTAGACGTCTCTTGTCTGTTAAAGACAGAGTCATGGACACTGAATCTATCTGGAAACCCAGAAAGGTTACCCTTGTCTGAGGAATCAATGAACTTTTTGGTAAATTGATCCTCCAACCATGATCTTGAAGAAACAACACAAGTCGATTCGTATGAGATTCTGCTAAATGTAAAGACTGAGCAAGTACCAAGATATCGTCCAAATAAGGAAATACCACAATACCCTGTTCTCTGATTACAGACAGAAGGGCACCGAGAACCTTTGTAAAAATTCTTGGAGCTGTAGCTAGGCCAAATGGCAGAGCCACAAACTGGTAATGCTTGTCCAGAAAAGAGAATCTCAGGAACTGATAATGATCTGGATGAATCGGAATATGCAGATAAGCATCCTGTAAATCTATTGTGGACATATAATGCCCTTTCTGAACAAAAGGCAGGATAGTCCTTACAGTTACCATTTTGAACGTTGGTATCCTTACATAACGATTCAATATTTTTAGATCCAGAACTGGTCTGAAGGAATTCTCCTTCTTTGGTACAATGAAGAGATTTGAATAAAACCCCATCCCCTGTTCCAGAACTGGAACTGGCATAATTACTCCAGCCAACTCTAGATCTGAAACACAATTCAGAAATGCTTGAGCTTTCACTGGATTTACTGGGACACGGGAAAGAAAAAATCTCTTTGCAGGAGGTCTCATCTTGAAACCAATTCTGTACCCTAAGAATCATGATCTGTTACTTGTTGTGCTAAAGTCTCCAACGAAAAGTTGAAGCTGCAGCAACATCAGCCAAAGATATAGCAGGTCTAAGAAGATTACCTGAACACAGATAAGCTTTTCTTAGAAAGGATTCAATTTTCCTATCTAAAGGATCTTTAAACGAAGTACCATCTGACGTAGGAATAGTAGTACGTTTAGCAAGGGTAGAAATAGCCCCATCAACTTTAGGGATTTTGTCCCAAAATTCTAATCTGTCAGACGGCACAGGATATAATTGCTTAAAACGTTTAGAAGGAGTAAATGAATTACCCAATTTATCCCATTCTCTGGAAATTACTTCAGAAATAGCATTAGGAACAGGAAAAACTTCTGGAATAACCACAGGAGATTTAAACACCTTATCTAAACGTTTAGAATTAGTATCAAGAGGACCAGAATCCTCTATTTCTAAAGCAATTAGTACTTCTTTAAGTAAAGAACGAATAAATTCCATTCTAAATAAATATGAAGATTTATCAGCATCAATCTCTGAGACAGAATCCTCTGAACCAGAAGAGTCATCAGAATCAGAATGATGATGTTCATTTAAAAATTCATCTGTAGAGAGAGAAGTTTTAAAAGATTTTTTATGTTTACTAGAAGGAGAAATAACAGACATAGCCTTCTTGATGGATTCAGAAACAAAATCTCTTATGTTATCAGGAACATTCTGCACCTTAGATGTTGAGGGAACTGCAACAGGCAATGGTACATTACTAAAGGAAATATTATCTGCTTTAACAAGTTTGTCATGACAATTAATACAAACAACAGCCGGAGGAATAGCTACCAAAAGTTTACAGCAGATACACTTAGCTTTGGTAGTTCCAGCACTAGACAGCGATTTTCCTGAAGTATCTTCTGACTCAGATGCAACGTGAGACATCTTGCAATATGTAAGAGAAAAAACAACATATAAAGCAAAATTGATCAAATTCCTTAAATGACAGTTTCAGGAATGGGAAAAAATGCCAATAAACAAGCTTCTAGAAACCAGAAGCAAAGAAAAAATGAGACTGAAATAATGTGGAGACAAAAGCGACGCCCATATTTTTTGGCGCCAAATAATACGCCCACATTGTTTGGCGCCTAAATGCTTTTTGGCGCAAAAATGACGCCACATCCAGAACGCCAACATTTTTGGCGCAAAAGGACGTCAAAAAATGACGCAACTTCCGGCGACACGTATGACGCCGGAAACAGAAAAGATTTTTTGCGCCAAAAAAGTCAGCGCCAAGAATGACGCAATAAAATTAAGCATTTTCAGCCCCCGCGAGCCTAACAGCCCACAGGGAAAAAAAGTCAAATTTTTAAGGTAAGAAAAAATGATTGATTCAAACGCATTATCCCAAATATGAAACTGACTGTCTGAAAAATAAGGAACGTTGAACATTCTGAGTCAAGGCAAATAAATGTTTGAATACATATATTTAGAACTTTATAAATAAAGTGCCCAACCATAGCTTAGAGTGTCACAGAAAATAAGATTTACTTACCCCAGGACACTCATCTACATGTTTGTAGAAAGCCAAACCAGTACTGAAACGAAAATCAGCAGAGGTAATGGTATATAAATAAGAGTATATCATCGATCTGAAAAGCTAATTACATGAAAGAAAAAAGGTATTACCCAGTGATATAGAAACTGCTTATAATTTCTAGTTATTTTGGCCGTCTATAGTAATACCATTGAGAAGATTACACAGCAATATACACAAAATAAGTGTGTCAAAAAGACACAAACCCAAAAATGCTGTAAAAAACATAATTTATTCTTACCTGATATATTTATTTCTTGACACGGTGAGTCCACGGATCATAATTACTGATGGGAACATCACTCCTGACCAGCAGGAGAAGGCAAAGAGCACCACAGCAAAAGCTATTAAATACCACTCCCCCTACCCACAATCCCCAGTCTTTCGGGGAAAGGAGAAAGGAAGTAATATAAGGAGGTGCCTGAGGTTTATTTAAAAATTAACTGAATACGGGGCGGAGTCTAGCCACGCTAGAAGATGGCTGCTTTTTAGGAAGACTCCTATCTCCTTCTCTGTCAAAAAAACTCTTAAAAGCTGGCAATACCTAATTTTTCCCTTCCCCTTTTCCATCTGAGGGTCTGACAACATACCCAGCACGGAGCGAGACAAAATCTGCACAGCTTTCACTTACCCCCTGCGATATTGTATATTGCGGCCTCCTGACACGTAACCCGCTTGGTGGCAGAGGATCCGGACTGTTCAGGGCTGTTAGAGGGCCCAGCAAGGATATTTGGCCTCTTAATCTGATGACCCGGAGGAACATCGCTGCAGCACTTACGGGGCACAGAGGCTGATTGCGCATTGTCTCCAAGCCACCACCCGGCATGTAAATCAAGAGCGGCCTTAACCGCATCACAATAACACTCCGCTTTACTACATAGATACAAGCGGATCTCCGGTGGCAGCGCGGACACCTTAACTGTTATAAGCCACCTCACGATATAATACCGCATAACCTCTGACACGGAGCTGGCCCCACATTTGGTTCCACCGGCTGCCTGATAAGCTACCCTGCATAATAAAAGCCCCGGCCATTAAAACCTGTGGAACTTTGTTATTTTCAGGGTTGGGAGTAACAACAGAAGACTCCATTAACGCTCAGCATATTTCTGGGGCACAAAACACAGTCTCAGACAGGATTACAATAATTATCAGATATACACTCCTTTTTCCTTCAATCTATATTATCTCCTTTTCCAAGAAGACAGAGGAGACTTTCTAAACACACAATTACACAGTGTGAACTGCTTTTAGTTTCAATCAAAACCCAAGCTGCACAGGCTGTATGTGAGGGGGATGCCTTGCAAAAAAAACATAAAAAGTGATAAAATCTCCACATCTAAATCACCGAGTCATTATCTAAAACCTAAAGATCCATTTCCCTCCTCAGACGCAGAGGAAGCCAGAGAGATGCAGTCCCCCATGACACCCCTTCTCCAGACAACGGATCAAGATCCAAGCTCTTTCATTACAAAAGGAGACATAATAAACCTATCTTCTAAGGATGATATAAAGGTGGTCCTCCATGAAATGAGGACCCTTTTTGGTGATTTGAGGAAAGACCTGGGGGCCATGGAAAAAAGAGTGGTCACCTTGGAAAAACATCAAGAAGCCCTCGCTGAAGAAGTTCGCTCCAATTCCTCCGGCTTACAAGATCATGAAGCCAAACTACACACCCTCTCAGACAAATTGGAGGACCTGGAAAACAGGACACGGCGCAATAACTTGCGCATAAGGGGTGTCTCCGAATCTATCTTTCCTCCTGCGATTGAGGGCTACCTTCAAGCACTATTCAGAGTTATCAGAGACGACCCATCTGCAGAAGAAATTCATATAGAACGTGCCCACAGAGCTCTACGTCCTAAACCCCCCCTAAAGCCCCGCCGAGGGACATAATTGTCAAATTTTTAAAATACAAGGATAAGGAAGATCTGCTCAGAAAAGCGAGAGAAAAACACCCAATTTTTCATGCCGGAGAAGAAATCCAACTATTCACAGACCTCTCTCCTACTACACTTCAGAAGAGAAGAGAACTTTCCCATATCACCTCTACCTTGAAGAAGCACGGTGTCCCCTACAGATGGGGATTTCCTGTCTCCCTAATCTCCACATCCAACAATAGAACCGCCATCTTCAGGCCTGGTTCGGACCCAAATGTCTTTTACAGGGAACTGTCACTACCCACGAACCCGGACGAAGAAGAAGGCCATAGATCCCTTGTGTTACATCAGACAGCAGGAAATACAGCAAGCTCTAGTCTTACTCAACGCTGACAGATGTCACCTGCTTTCCCTACAGACCACTGGATTTTAACACCTTAAATCTCAAAAGCCAAGTAAGGTTTTGTCGGCAGCGGCTCAAGAGAAACAGACGGTGAGTGCTGTATAAATATGTTTGTTCCGTAAAAATACACACAGACTTTCATTGACAAGGCACTCTAAAGAACATTTGAACTGTCACCTTTTATACTGACTCTTTCCAGATGACAGGAATGTAGCCTTTTTGGAGAAAGTATATTGCACGAATGTGTGATCACTCTGAGTTTCTCTACTTTATTTTTAAATATTTGATATTTTCAAATGACTTAGTATGTTTAGAGAGACTTATTACATTGTTGTTTAAGGTTAATTAAAATCATATACGAGAGTTCTCAAAAAGAAAAGATAGAGAAAAAAAAAAATAGAAAAAGGAATAAAAAATAAAAAAACATCTATAACTTTAAGCTTTTCAAATATGTGAGACTGGGTAAAATGATTTTCAAAGCTATAGAGTTTTATTATCTATTATTAGTTCATTCACTGTTATACAAGTTTTAAGGTTTGTAACTGTGTCTTTGTTTGAATGAATCTTGAAGACCCTGTAAGACTTCGCATATTTTTGTTTCTATTTTGTATTTTTCTTTTAATAACCCTAGATTACAGCTTGTGTCAAGAGGTAATTTCAGCTCCCAAAACCATAGGATCCTTCTTCATCCCTTCCCAATATCATCCCTCCCACTACGTTCCACTTTATCTTCCCACCTGTACCCCTTACCCCCCCCCCAATTCAACTCCTCCCCCCTCCCTCCCTATCAACCCTTTCGCCAGCTTATATTTCCATTTTCAGATATACATCCCACTTAGAGATGGAGATACTTCCCCTGTCTTGTAATTTTATCAGAAGGTCTCTCAGACCCTTTCAAAAGTACTGGTACTCTGTGGGTTGCCCTTTTTGGTGGGTGGTTCGCAGATTGCTAATACAATCCTTATCACTTACTAAAGCCTTCAAAGTTTTTCTAATTCTTCTCTTCTTCCTCTACTTCTTGATCCCTTCCCCTCGCTCTCTCTAACTACTTTCTTCCCTTACTACCTTCTTCTTCCCCCCCCCCCCTTTTTTTTTTTCCCCCTTCACCATGCCAGCTCACCATAGTAGATTTGGAGAGCATTCTTTCCAAGTCACGTCCATCAACGCCAAGGGTTTGAGTAACCCAGGCAAGCGGTCTATTGCTATTAGGGAACTAAATAAACTTAAAAGCCAAATTATTTTATTACAAGAGACCCATTTTCAAAAGGGTAGAGAACCGCACTGGAATCTACCCCACTTCCCCATAAAGCATTTTGCCTCTGGCCCAGACAAAAAAGGAGGAGTGGGAATATTCATACACAAGTCCCTTCCCGTACAGGTAAACCATATGGTTAAAGACACAGAGGGGAGGTACATTCTACTAATAGGCTCTCTATGGCCAACAATTTACTATCCTAAATATATACGCCCCCAATCAAGCCCAAACCAAATTTTAAAAAAAAATCACGAATCTGTTGCTAGACCAGGCTAAGGGAGTGATCTTCCTGGCGGGTGATTTCAACAACATCTTTGACCCAAGTTTAGACTTCTCACGAGGAGTATCTACGGTTCCAAAAACAACCCTAAGAACAGTAAAAAATGCTTTAACTAACCTAGACCTTCATGATTTGTGGAGATCTCTACACATAAACGAAAAAGACTACACTTTCTACTCTCCTCCGCATAAATGCTATACAAGAATTGAACATATTATGATAGATTCTCACGGCCTCTCCCTGTCCGCACAGTGCAGCATTGGAAACATTACCTGGTCTGACCATGCCCCTATCTCTTGCTCCATTCTCTGGCCAGACTTATCTAATTTCCATGTTCTGTTGGTAATTGGTGACACATTACTGGACAACCCTATATTTTTAAATGACATAGAGAGATCCCTAATAGAATATTTCTGGCTAAACGAAAACACGGCCATGTCTCCTACAATTGAATGGGAGGCTCATAAATCAGTTATTCGGGGTCTCTTTATCAAACAAAGCTCGAAAATAGCTAGAGAGTCCAGGGTTTATCATTCTTCCCTCTTAGAAAGAATTCGTACCCTAGAAAAAGCACACAAACAAAACCCTTCCGTTAACTCGGTATTCCAGGATCTTACCTTAGCTAGATCAGAACTTAAAGAACTTCTAAACAAAACATATCAACGTACTGCTCTTCACCTAAAACAGTATTATTATGAAGGGGAAATAAACCGGGAAAAATTCTAGCAAGAACCCTCCACAGGAAACAATTATCCTCTTACATACACTCCATCAAATCAAAAAATGGCACCCTAGTCTCTAGTAGTAAACTTATTGCTTCAACCTTTAGAGATTATTATAGATCGTTGTATAATTTAACAGACACTTTAGCAGTCCCGCACGCACAGTCAGAACTGGAATCTTTTGAGTAACAAACGAAAGACTATCTTACAGACATTTCCCTCCCCTCTCTATCTGAGGAGGAAAAACTGGATCTAGCTTCTCCTTTTTCTGCTGACGAATTACAAAGAGCAATCAAAGATATGCCGACAGGTAAAAGCCCGGGCCCAGATGGCTACACCCCTAAATACTACAAATTGTTTAGTAAAACATTATCTCCTCATTTGCTTAAACTTTTTAACTCCTTAAGAGACAGACCTACACTATCTAAATCACTGCTTGAGGCGCATATAACAGTTATTCCTAAACCAGGGAAACCTGCTAACTGCCCAGAGAATTTTAGACCCATATCATTTATAAATTCGGACATGAAACTTCTTGCTAAGGTTCTTGCAAATAGATTGAATAAATATTTACCAAAACTGATCTCTCCAGACCAATCTGGCTTCATTCCCGGCCGAGAGGCCCGCGACAATACTATTAAGATACTGAATTTAATTAACTATGCTAAAACGTCGCGGACTCCAATGGTCCTTTTTGCAACTGATGCGGAAAAGGCCTTTGATGGGGTGCGCTGGCCTTTCCTGAGCAAATCAATGTCTATGATGGGAATTCCTGAACCCTTGCTAAATTCAGCTATGGCTTTATATTCCTTCCCAAACGCAAAGATCAGAATAAATGGCACTCTCTCTGAGTCCTTTGAAATAAAAAACGGTACAAGGCAAGGCTGCCCCTTACCCCCCTTCTCTTTGCCATATCTATTGAAATACTAGCCCAAAAAGTCAGAGAAAATAAGGGGATCACGGGATTGGTGGTAGGCGAGAGAGAACATAAACAAGCACTATATGCTGACGATGCACTATTTACACTGACTAACGCGGAGACATCCATCCCTGCACTGCTCACCGAGATAAAAAACTATAGCAAGAATTTCCAATGTGACTAAATCTGAAATTCTTAACATTAATTATAACCCAACTCAGGTACAACACTTAAGTAATTATTATAACATTCCCGTGGCCCAACATAAGTTGAAATACTTAGGGATTAATCTCACCACCTCCAATCAAGCCCTATACAAACTAAACTACGGCACAATAAAGAACGAAATAATTAGAGACCTCTCAGTTTGGAAAAATAAAAAACTCTCATGGTTAGGGAGAATAGGAGTTTTAAAAATGAATGTTCTCCCCCGCCTTTTATATCTATTCCAAACTCTCCCAATACAACTCCCGACAGGTTACATAAATTTGTTACAAAAAGCCTTTGAACAGTTTATCTGGGATGGGGCTAGGCCTAGAATCCCTAGGAGGACCATGTATCTCTCGAGGGACGATGGGGGGCTGGGTGTTCCCGGTCTGCAAGCATATAAAACTACGGTATCTCTTCAACACATAATAGAGTGGGGACACAATTTGCAAGATAAAGCATGGATACATATAGACAAATTTTCAAAATTAACAATGTAGCAACACTAGCCTGGACACCGCACCAACAAAGACCTAAATTAATCGAAAATTATAACATCGCAGCAGGGGTGCTATCGGACTGGGATAAACTTTTATCTACAAGCACACATGTCTCCTCGAGAGATGGCCCTTTGACACCGATTCTGGAACATACTGAACTTCCATACTATCGCTTGGGCTTCACCAAACTACAACCATACAGCCTTAGATTGGGATCGGTTCACTTTCTCTCAGAGAGCAGTAAAATCAAGACTCATGCCGAAATGGCAGAGACCCATGGAGGGATATTCTCTTCATGGCTTCATTATCATCAATTGATTCACTACGTCTCCCATCATAGATGAAAAGAGAGGCTCGTCAGGGGACTCACACCCTTTGAGACGATGTGTATCTCTATAACAACCCCAACACACTTAATTTCTAAACTATATAAGATAATTTCCAACGCGGAGGCAGCAAACCCCCCCTCATACACATACTCTTGGAACAGAGACCTGGATAGTAACATAGATGCTGATACCTGGCATAGAGCCTTTAGAATAATTAAAAAATCCTCAGTCTCTGCAACAATTCAAGAAACTCACCTAAAACTTCTGTGTAAGTGGTACTTGACCCCAGTACGACTGCACAAGATATTCCCTGGTCTTAGGGACACATGCTGGAGGGGCTGTGGGGAGGTGGGCTCTATCCTGCATATTTGGTGGTCATGCCCTCGGCTACTCAAATATTGGGCAGATACCCTGGCAGAAATGTCAGATTCTTGGAATTACAATCCCTCAGGACCCAAAAATTATTCTGTTTCTTGATCTTCCCAAGGCAGAAGGAGTGGGAAAACGCCCTCTACTTTTAATCATGCTCTCGGCAGCAAAAAAACTCATCCCAAAGCATTGGAAGTCTCAGGCAGTCCCCACTGTAGAGGCTTGGAGAACCGCTGTCTCCGAAGTTCTCTTGCTGGAGAGATACCACTACCTAAAAACGCACCAATTGGAAACACATGAACTAATGCTGGCAATGTGGCAAAGGAAAATATAATCTTTATGGAAATATTTTTTTTCCCTCTTCTCCCCCTAATTCACCTGTCTCTTCTCCTTTCTTTCTATCGAAATTAACTTCTTCTATTCTTCTTTCTTCTTTGGATTTGTATGATGTTTGACAAACTGGCGTTGTCAGATATCTAAAAACTATAAAATCTATTTACGCAATGTGAGAAAAATTTAGATAAGTTTTAATTATTGTATTCATACAATTGAATTCTCATGCCTTTATAATTCAGAATGGACTGGGCATTCTTGGTTTGTAAAGTCTATAACATGGCCCCGATAACTTCTTTACTTTGTATTAGTTTCAATTCATGTTGTGCATTATATTTATCAAGATATGTTAACCTGAAGTCTTTTTCAATGACTTAATAAAGATTTAAATTAAAAAAAAAAAAAAATTAACTGAATACAGGGCGGGCCGTGGACTCACCGTGTCAAGAGAGAAATCAATTTATCAGGTAAGAATAAATTATGTTTTCTTTCTAATGACACGGTGAGTCCACGGATCATCATAATTACTGATGGGAACCAATACCCAAGCCAGAGGACACAGATGATAAGAGAGGGACAAAACAGGAAACCTAAAAAGAAGACACCACTGCTTGAAGAACCTTTCTCCCAAAAGAAGCCTCTGCTGAAGCAAAAGTATCAAATTTGTAAAATTTGAAAAAGTATGCAGAGATGACCAAGTTGCAGCCTTGCAAAACTGATCTACAGAAGCTCCATTCTTGAAGGCGCAAGAAGATGAGACAGCCCTCGTGGAATGAGCCGTAATTCTCTCAGGAGGCTGCTGACCAGCAGTCTCATATGCCAAGCGAATAATACTCAACCAACAAGAAAGAGAAGTAGCCGTAGCTTTCTGACCCTTGCGCTTCCCAGAAAAAACTAATAAAGAGGAAGACTGGTGAAAATCCTTAGTCGCCTGCAAATAATATTTCCACGCATGAACCATATCCAGGTTGTGCAAAAAAAGCTCCTTATGAGAATAAGGATTAGGTCACAAAGGAGGAACAATAATCTCCTGATTAATATTCTTATCTGAAACAACCATGGGAAGGAAACCTAGGGCAGTACGCAGTACTACCTTATCAGAATGAAAAAACATAATTTATGTAAGAACTTACCTGATAAATTCATTTCTTTCATATTAACAAGAGTCCATGAGCTAGTGACGTATGGGATATACATTCCTACCAGGAGGGGCAAAGTTTCCCAAACCTTAAAATGCCTATAAATACACCCCTCACCACACCCACAAATCAGTTTAACGAATAGCCAAGAAGTGGGGTGATAAGAAAAAAAGTGCGAAGCATATAAAATAAGGAATTGGAATAATTGTGCTTTATACAAAAAAATCATAACCACCACAAAAAAAGGGTGGGCCTCATGGACTCTTGTTAATATGAAAGAAATGAATTTATCAGGTAAGTTCTTACATAAATTATGTTTTCTTTCATGTAATTAACAAGAGTCCATGAGCTAGTGACGTATGGGATAATGACTACCCAAGATGTGGATCTTTCCACACAAGAGTCACTAGAGAGGGAGGGATAAAATAAAGACAGCCAATTCCTGCTGAAAATAATCCACACCCAAAATAAAGTTTAAATAAAAACATAAGCAGAAGATTCAAACTGAAACCGCTGCCTGAAGAACTTTTCTACCAAAAACTGCTTCAGAAGAAGAAAATACATCAAAATGGTAGAATTTAGTAAAAGTATGCAAAGAGGACCAAGTTGCTGCTTTGCAGATCTGGTCAACCGAAGCTTCATTCCTAAACGCCCAGGAAGTAGATACTGACCTAGTAGAATGAGCTGTAATTCTCTGAGGCGGAATTTTACCCGACTCAACATAGGCAAGATGAATTAAAGATTTCAACCAAGATGCCAAAGAAATGGCAGAAGCTTTCTGGCCTTTCCTAGAACCGGAAAAGATAACAAATAGACTAGAAGTCTTACAGAAAGATTTCGTAGCTTCAACATAATATTTCAAAGCTCTAACAACATCCAAAGAATGCAACGATTTCTCCTTAGAATTCTTAGGATTAGGACATAATGAAGGAACCACAATTTCTCTACTAATGTTGTTGGAATTCACAACTTTAGGTAAAAATTCAAAAGAAGTTCGCAACACCGCCTTATCCTGATGAAGAATCAGAAAAGGAGACTCACAAGAAAGAGCAGATAATTCAGAAACTCTTCTGGCAGAAGAGATGGCCAAAAGGAACAAAACTTTCCAAGAAAGTAATTTAATATCCAATGAATGCATAGGTTCAAATGGAGGAGCTTGAAGAGCCCCCAGAACCAAATTCAAACTCCAAGGAGGAGAAATTGACTTAATGACAGGCTTTATACGAACCAAAGCTTGTACAAAACAATGAATATCAGGAAGAATAGCAATCTTTCTGTGAAAAAGAACAGAAAGAGCAGAGATTTGACCTTTCAAGGAACTTGCGGACAAACCCTTATCTAAACCATCCTGAAGAAATTGTAATATTCTCGGTATTCTAAAAGAATGCCAAGAAAAATGATGAGAAAGACACCAAGAAATATAAGTCTTCCAGACTCTATAATATATCTCTCTGGATACAGATTTACGAGCCTGTAACATAGTATTAATCACAGAGTCAGAGAAACCTCTTTGACCAAGAATCAAGCGTTCAATCTCCATACCTTTAAATTTAAGGATTTCAGATCCTGATGGAAAAAAGGACCTTGAGACAAAAGGTCTGGTCTTAACGGAAGAGTCCACGGTTGGCAAGAGGCCATCCGGACAAGATCCGCATACCAAAACCTGTGAGGCCATGCCGGAGCTACCAGCAGAACAAACGAGCATTCCTTCAGAATCTTGGAGATTACTCTTGGAAGAAGAACTAGAGGCGGAAAGATATAGGCAGGATGATACTTCCAAGGAAGTGAAAATGCATCCACTGCCTCCGCCTGAGGATCCCGGGATCTGGACAGATACCTGGGAAGTTTCTTGTTTAGATGAGAAGCCATCAGATCTATTTCTGGAAGTTCCCACATTTGAACAATCTGAAGAAATACCTCTGGGTGAAGAGACCATTCGCCCGGATGCAACGTTTGGCGACTGAGATAATCCGCTTTCCAATTGTCCATACCTGGGATATAAACCGCAGAGATTAGACAGGAGCTGGATTCCGCCCAAACCAAAATTCGAGATACTTCTTTCATAGCCAGAGGACTGTGAGTCCCTCCTTGATGATTGATGTATGCCACAGTTGTGACATTGTCTTATCTGAAAACAATGAACAACTCTCTCTTCAGAAGAGGCCAAGACTGAAGAGCTCTGAAAATTGCACGGAGTTCCAAAATATTGATCGGAAATCTCACCTCCTGAGATTCCCAAACCCCTTGTGCCGTCAGATACCCCCACACAGCTCCCCAACCTGTAAGACTTGTATCTGTTGAGATTATAGTCCAGGTCGGAAGAACAAAGAAGCCCCCTGAACTAAACGATGGTGATCTGTCCACCATGTCAGAGAGTGTCGTAAAATCGGTTTAAAGATATTAATTGAGATATCTTTGAGTAATCCCTGCACCATTGGTTCAGCATACAGAGCTGAAGAGGTCGCATGTGAAAACGAGCAAAGGAGATCGCATCTGATGCGGCAGTCCTAAGACCCAACATTTCCATGCATAAGGCTACCAAAGGGAATGATTGTGACTGAAGGTTTTGACAAGCTGATATCAATGTTAAACTTCTCTTGTCTGACAAGGACAGAGTCATAGACACTGAATTTATCTAGAAACCTAAAAAGGTTACCCTTGTCTGAGGAATCAATGAACTGATTGGTAAATTGATCCTCCAACCATGAACTTGAAGAAACAACACAAGTCGATTCGTATGAGATTCTTCGAAAATGAGAAGACTGAGCAAGTACCAAGATATCGTCCAAATAAGGAAATACCAAAACCCTATTCTCTGATTACAGAAAGAAGGGCACCGAGAACCTTTGAAAAAAATTCTTGGAACTGAGGCTAGGCCAAACAGTAGAGCCACAAAACTGGTAATGCTTGTCTAAAAAGAGAATCTCAGACACTAAAAGTGATCTGGATGAATCGGAATATGCAGATACACATCCTGTAAATCTATTGTAGACATATAATGCCCTTGCTAAACAAAAGGCAGGATAGTCCTACAGTAACCATCTTGAATGTTGGTATCCTAACATAACGATTCAATAATGATAGATCCAGAACTGGTCTGAAGAAATTGACCTTCTTTGGTACAATGAAGAGATAAAATAAAACCCCAGCCCCTGTTCCAGAACTGGAACTGGCATAAATACTCCAGCCAACTCTAGATCTGAAACACATTTCAGAAATGCTGAGCCTTGCTGTGTCAACTGGGACACGGGAAAGAAAAGAATCTCTTAGCAGGAGGCCTTAACTTGAAGCCAATTCTGTACCTTTCTGAAACAATGATTCTGAAACCAGAGATTAAGAACGGAATTGATCCAAATTTCTTTGAAGAAAACGTAATCTGCCCCATACCAGCTGAGCTGGAATAAGGGCCGCACCTTCATAGGTACTTAGGAGCTGGCTATAGGTTTCTATAAGGCTTGGATATATTCCAAACTGGAAATAGTTTCCAAACTGATACCGCTCCTGAGGATGAAGGATCAGGCTTTTGTTCCTTGTGAGGAAAGGAACGAAATGATTATTTACCCTGGAAAGAAAGGGAAAGCAAAGTTGACTTAGAAGACATGTCAGCATTCCAAGTTTAATCCATAAAGCTTTTCTAGCTAAAATAGCTAGAGACATATACCTGACATCAACTCTAATGATATCAAAAGATGGTATCACCAATAAAATTATTAGCATGTTATAGAATAATAATAATGCTATAAAATTATGATCTGTTACTTGTTGCGCTAAAGCTTCTAACCAAAAAGTTGAAGCTGCAGCAACATCCGCTAAAAATATAGCAGGTCTAAGAAGATTACCTGAACATAAGTAAGCTTTTCTTAGAAAAGATTCAATTTTCCTATCTAAAGGATCCTTAAATGAGGTACTATCTGCCATAGGAATAGTAGTACATTAGCAGGAGTAGAGACAGCCCCATAACCTTAGGGATTTTTGTCCCAAAAAACTCTAATCTGTCAGATGGCACAGGATATAATTTGCTTAAACGTCTAGAAGGAGTAAATAAATTACCCAAATTATTCCATTCCCTGGAAATTACTTCAGAAATAGCATCAGAGAGATAAAACACTTCTGGAATAACTACAGGAGATTTAAAAACCTTATTTAAACGTTTACATTTAGTATCAAGAGGACCAGAATCCTCTATTTCTAATGCAAATAACACTTCTTTAAGTAAAGAACGAATAAATTCCATCTTGAACAAATACAAAGATTTATCAGCATCAACCTCTGAGACAGAAACCTCTGAACCAGAAGAACCATTATCAGTATCAGAATGATGATGTTCATTTAAAATTCATCTGAAAAAAAGAGAAGTTTTAAAAGACTTTTATGTATACTAGAAGGAGAAATAACAGACATAGCCTTCTTAATGGATTTAAAAAAATAAAATCTCTTATGTTATCAGGAACACTCTGAAAATTAGATGTTGACGGACAGCAACAGGTAATGTAACAGTACTAAAGGAAATTTTATCTGCATTAATAAGTTTGACATGACATGCAATACAAATAACAGCTGGAGAAACAGATACCAAAAGTTTATAGCAGACTTAGCTTGGTAGCTCCAGCACTGTGCAGTGATTTTCCTGTAGTATCTTCTGACTCAGTTGCAACGTGGAACATCTTGCAATATGTAAAAGAAAAAAACAACATATAAAGCAAAATTGATCAAATTCCTTAAATGACAGTTTCAGGAATGGGAAAAAAATGCCAGTGAACAAGCTTCTAGCAACCAGAAGCAATAAATAATGAGACTTAAATAATGTGGAGACAAAAATGACGCCCATATTTTTTAGCGCCAAAAAAGACGCCCACATTATTTGGCGCCTAAATGCTTTTGGCGCCAAAAATGACGCCACATCCGGAACGCCGACATCTTTGACGCAAAATAACGTCAAAAAATGACGCAACTTCCGGCGACACGTATGACGCCGGAAACGGAAAAGAATTTTTGCGCCAAAAAAGTCCGCGCCAAGAATGACGCAATAAAATGAAGCATTTTCAGCCCCCGCGAGCCTAACAGCCCACAGGGAAAAAAGTCAAATTTTTGAGGTAAGAAAAAATATGATAATTCAATGCATAATCCCAAATATGAAACTGACTGTCTGGAAATAAGGAAAGTTGAACATTCTGAGTCAAGGCAAATAAATGTTTGAATACATATATTTAGAACTTTATAAATAAAGTGCCCAACCATAGCTTAGAGTGTCACAGAAAATAAGATTTACTTACCCCAGGACACTCATCTACATGTTTGTAGAAAGCCAAACCAGTACTGAAACGAGAATCAGTAGAGGAAATGGTAAATATAAGAGTATATCGTCGATCTGAAAAGGGAGGTAAGAGATGAATCTCTACGACCGATAACAGAGAACCTTATGAAATAGACCCCGTAGAAGGAGATCACTGCATTCAATAGGCAATACTCTCTTCACATCCCTCTGACATTCACTGCACGCTGAGAGGAAAACCGGGCTCCAACTTGCTGCGGAGCGCATATCAACGTAGAATCTAGCACAAACTTACTTCACCACCTCCCTTGGAGGCAAAGTTTGTAAAACTGATTGATTTGTGGGTGTGGTGAGGGGTGTATTTATAGGCATTTTAAGGTTTGGGAAACTTTGCCCCTCCTGGTAGGAATGTATATCCCATACGTCACTAGCTCATGGACTCTTGTTAATTACATGAAAGAAATAAGGAAAGGAGACTCATACTGCAAAGCTGAAAGCTCCGAAACTTTATGAGCCAAAGAGATAGCAACCAAAAACAAAACCTTCCAGGATAACAACTTAATATCCAAAGAATGCATAGGTTCAAATGGAGCCTGTTGAAGGACTCTAAGAATCAAATTAAGACTCCAAGGAGGAGTAGCAAACAAACACAGGACGAACCCTGAACAAGGCCTGACAAAAAGACTGAACATCTGGCACATCTGCCAGATGCTTGTGCAACAAAATAGATAAAGCAGAAATTTGCCCCTTCAGGGTACTAGCAGATAAACCCTTCTCCAGACCCTCCTGAAGAAAAAAACAATATCCTAGGAATCCTAACTTTACTCCATGAGCAGCCTCTGGATTCACACCAATACAGATATTTACGCCATATCTTATAATAAATCTTTCTAGTCACAGGCTTATGCGCTTGAATCATGGTCTCAATAACCGAAAACACGCTTGGAAAGAATTAAGCGTTCAATCTCCAAGCAGTCAGTTTCAGAGAAACGAGATTTGGATGAAGGAAGGGCCCCTGAAGCAGAAGGTCCTTCCTTAATGGTAGACGCCAAGGTGGAAGAAATGACATCTCCACCAGATCTGCAAACCAAATTCTGCAAGGCCACGCCGGAATGATTAGAATCACCAATGCTTTCTCCTGTCTGATCCGAGCAATGACCCGAGGAAGAAGAGCAAACTGGAAAAACATATACCAGACTGAAATTCCAAGGAACTTTCAGAGCATCTATAAGTACAGCCTGAGGATCCCTTGACCTTGACTCGTACCTCGGAAGCTTGGCATTTTGACGAGATGCCATAAGATCCAACTCTGGCTGCCCCCATCTGAGAATCAAGCTGGAAAACACTTCCGGATGAAGTTCCCACTCCCCTGGATGAAAAGTCTGTCTGCTCAGAAAATCCACTTCCCAATTGTCCACCCCTGGAATGTGGATCACTGGATCAGGGGCAGACCCTTCATGTTGACTTTGAGTCAGTAACTGGCTTCTTAGATTGCTTCCCCTTGTCCCAAGGCTGATTGGACTTCAAAGAGGTCTTAGACTGTTCCTGCTTGGAGGAGGAAGAGGAAGATCTACCAGGGAAGTTATAAAAGGAACGAAAATTACTCTGACTACCCTTCTGTTTATTTCTCTTATCCTGAGGAAGAGAATGCCTCTTCCCTCTCATAATATCAGAGATAATCTCAGCCAAACAAGGTCTTACCCTTGTGAGGAATGGACAAAAGCTTAGACTTAGAGGACACATCTGCGGACCAGGACTTCAACCATAAAGCTCTGCGAGCCATAATAGCAAAGACAGACATATTTGCTCCCAATTTAATGACCTTTAAAGAAGCATCCGCAACAAAAGAATTGGCCAACTTCAGATCCTTGATTCTATCCTGAATCTCCTCAAGAGGAGTATCTTGCTGAATAGAATCAGACAAAGCATCAAACCAATATGCTGCCGCACTTTTAACGATAGCAATACACACAGCAGGTTGCCATTGAAACCCCTGGTGAACATACATCCTTTTAAGCAAAGCCGCCAACTTCTTATCCATAGGATCCTTAAAGGAACAGCTGTCCTCAATAGGAATAGTAGTTCTCTTAGCCAAGGTGGAAATAGCCCCCTCCACCTTAGGGACCATCTGCCAAGATTCCTTAATAGAATCAGCAATAGGAAACATCTTCCTAAAAATAGGGGAAAAAGGAATCCCAGGCTACTCTCCCTCCCGTGCAATAATCTCTGAAACACGATCGGGAACAGGAAAAACTTCCACTGTGGAAGAAACATAAAAAAATGTATTAAGTTTACTAGACTTCTTAGAAGTAGCAATGACAGTCACATCAGAGTCATCCAAGGTAGCCAAAACCTACTTAAGTAATAAACGGAGGTGCGCTAGCTTAAACCTGAAGGAAACAACCTCAGCATCAGAAGAAGGAATTATACTGTCTGAATCAGAGATCTCACCCTCAGATGCTATAGAAGTATCTTCCCCCTCAGATGCCTAAAAACCTCCCGGTCGCCATTAACTTCCTTAAGTGGGAAAAAATGCTGGGAGCTTTAAAGTACAAACACATAAGTTTAATGCACAAAACATAATCCTCAATAAACTGAGCCTCCATTCATCCCCAGTGCCTGCAAAACTGCCATACAAAAACCTATTAACCCCTAATAGGCTGGTTGTATATACCAAACAGAATTAACTGTCCAAGTGCCAGGATTCCCCTAATTCTAAGAGAATAAAAATTTGGCACTTACCTCAATGAAAATCTGCCCAGCAACAGGAAAGCTCACCCGGTATGAGAGGGGCTTCCTCCCTGAAATGAACCTGTGGAAAAAAGAAAAGACTGAGTAAACCTACTCAGGCTTTTAAACAAGGGCAGCATAAACTACTTAGGAGGCACAGTGGGGATTATACCCCACAAGTTCCCAAATGCTTAAAAGCCACCACTGCTCTACTGAAGAGACTGACATGGACTACGGCTAAACCCCAAAAGACCAGAGCAAACCTGCTGTGCCTGAAAAATGCTTGATTAAAGAATCAGACACCTAACTTTACCCCTCCTTGCAACTGATACAAGCAAAGAGAATGACTAGGGATTGTGGGTAGGGGAGTGCTATTTAACAGCTTTTGCTGTGGTGCTCTTTGCCTCCTCCTGCTGGTCAGGAGTGATATTCCCATCAGTAATTATGATGATCCGTGAACTCACCGTGTCATTAGAAAGAAATATATTTATTTAGGATAACATAGAGGACAAGATCTTGCAAGCAAGCACATTGGTTCACATTAAGCTTATATTAGCGCTGCAGAATCTGTTAGCACTCAACAAATAACTGATACTAATAATGATGTGAAACAAAGGTGTGATAGGAGCCTGAAAAACTTCATCTGGTGTAGCATATGTGCCCTAAACTCATCTGGTGTAGCATATGTGCCCTAAACTCATCTGGTGTAGCATATGTGCCCTAAACTCATCTGGTGTAGTATATGTGCCCTAAATATGTGCCCTAAACTCATCTGGTGTAGCATATGTGCCCTAAACTCATCTGGTGTAGTATATGTGCCCTAAACTCATCTGGTGTAGTATATGTGCCCTAAACTCATCTGGTGTAGCATATGTGCCCTAAACTCATCTGGTGTAGCATATGTGCCCTAAACTCATCTGGTGTAGCATATGTGCCCTAAACTCATCTGGTGTAGCATATGTGCCCTAAACTCATCTGGTGTAGCATATGTGCCCTAAACTCATCTGGTGTAGTATATGTGCCCTAAACTCATCTGGTGTAGTATATGTGCCCTAAACTCATCTGGTGTAGTATATGTGCCCTAAACTCATCTGGTGTAGCATATGTGCCCTAAACTCATCTGGTGTAGCATATGTGCCCTAAACTCATCTGGTGTAGCATATGTGCCCTAAACTCATCTGGTGTAGCATATGTGCCCTAAACTCATCTGGTGTAGTATATGTGCCCTAAACTCATCTGGTGTAGTATATGTGCCCTAAATATGTGCCCTAAACTCATCTGGTGTAGTATATGTGCCCTAAACTCATCTGGTGTAGTATATGTGCCCTAAACTCATCTGGTGTAGTATATGTGCCCTAAACTCATCTGGTGTAGTATATGTGCCCTAAACTCATCTGGTGTAGTATATGTGCCCTAAACTCATCTGGTGTAGTATATGTGCCCTAAACTCATCTGGTGTAGCATATGTGCCCTAAACTCATCTGGTGTAGCATATGTGCCCTAAACTCATCTGGTGTAGTATATGTGCCCTAAACTCATCTGGTGTAGCATATGTGCCCTAAACTCATCTGGTGTAGTATATGTGCCCTAAACTCATCTGGTATAGCATATGTGCCCTAAACTCATCTGGTGTAGTATATGTGCCCTAAACTCATCTGGTGTAGTATATGTGCCCTAAACTCATCTGGTGTAGTATATGTGCCCTAAACTCATCTGGTGTAGCATATGTGCCCTAAACTCATCTGGTGTAGTATATGTGCCCTAAATATGTGCCCTAAACTCATCTGGTGTAGCATATGTGCCCTAAACTCATCTGGTGTAGTATATGTGCCCTAAACTCATCTGGTGTAGTATATGTGCCCTAAACTCATCTGGTGTAGCATATGTGCCCTAAACTCATCTGGTGTAGCATATGTGCCCTAAACTCATCTGGTGTAGCATATGTGCCCTAAACTCATCTGGTGTAGTATATGTGCCCTAAACTCATCTGGTGTAGCATATGTGCCCTAAACTCATCTGGTGTAGTATATGTGCCCTAAACTCATCTGGTATAGCATATGTGCCCTAAACTCATCTGGTGTAGTATATGTGCCCTAAACTCATCTGGTGTAGTATATGTGCCCTAAACTCATCTGGTGTAGCATATGTGCCCTAAACTCTTCTGGTGTAGCATATGTGCCCTAAACTCATCTGGTGTAGCATATGTGCCCTAAACTCATCTGGTGTAGTATATGTGCCCTAAACTCATCTGGTGTAGCATATGTGCCCTAAACTCATCTGGTGTAGTATATGTGCCCTAAACTCATCTGGTGTAGTATATGTGCCCTAAACTCATCTGGTGTAGTATATGTGCCCTAAACTCATCTGGTGTAGCATATGTGCCCTAAACTCATCTGGTGTAGTATATGTGCCCTAAATATGTGCCCTAAATATGTGCCCTAAACTCATCTGGTGTAGCATATGTGCCCTAAACTCATCTGGTGTAGTATATGTGCCCTAAACTCATCTGGTGTAGCATATGTGCCCTAAACTCATCTGGTGTAGTATATGTGCCCTAAACTCATCTGGTGTAGCATATGTGCCCTAAACTCATCTGGTGTAGCATATGTGCCCTAAACTCATCTGGTGTAGCATATGTGCCCTAAACTCATCTGGTGTAGTATATGTGCCCTAAACTCATCTGGTGTAGCATATGTGCCCTAAACTCATCTGGTGTAGTATATGTGCCCTAAACTCATCTGGTGTAGTATATGTGCCCTAAACTCATCTGGTGTAGTATATGTGCCCTAAACTCATCTGGTGTAGTATATGTGCCCTAAACTCATCTGGTGTAGTATATGTGCCCTAAACTCATCTGGTGTAGTATATGTGCCCTAAACTCATCTGGTGTAGCATATGTGCCCTAAACTCATCTGGTGTAGTATATGTGCCCTAAACTCATCTGGTGTAGTATATGTGCCCTAAACTCATCTGGTGTAGTATATGTGCCCTAAATATGTGCCCTAAACTCATCTGGTGTAGTATATGTGCCCTAAACTCATCTGGTGTAGTATATGTGCCCTAAACTCATCTGGTGTAGTATATGTGCCCTAAACTCATCTGGTGTAGTATATGTGCCCTAAACTCATCTGGTGTAGTATATGTGCCCTAAACTCATCTGGTGTAGTATATGTGCCCTAAACTCATCTGGTGTAGCATATGTGCCCTAAACTCATCTGGTGTAGCATATGTGCCCTAAACTCATCTGGTGTAGCATATGTGCCCTAAACTCATCTGGTGTAGTATATGTGCCCTAAACTCATCTGGTGTAGCATATGTGCCCTAAACTCATCTGGTGTAGTATATGTGCCCTAAACTCATCTGGTGTAGTATATGTGCCCTAAACTCATCTGGTGTAGCATATGTGCCCTAAACTCATCTGGTGTAGCATATGTGCCCTAAACTCATCTGGTGTAGTATATGTGCCCTAAACTCATCTGGTGTAGCATATGTGCCCTAAACTCTTCTGGTGTAGTATATGTGCCCTAAACTCATCTGGTATAGTATATGTGCCCTAAACTCATCTGGTGTAGTATATGTGCCCTAAACTCATCTGGTGTAGTATATGTGCCCTAAACTCATCTGGTATAGTATATGTGCCCTAAACTCATCTGGTGTAGTATATGTGCCCTAAACTCATCTGGTGTAGTATATGTGCCCTAAACTCATCTGGTGTAGTATATGTGCCCTAAACTCATCTGGTGTAGTATATGTGCCCTAAACTCATCTGGTGTAGTATATGTGCCCTAAATATGTGCCCTAAACTCATCTGGTGTAGTATATGTGCCCTAAACTCATCTGGTGTAGTATATGTGCCCTAAACTCATCTGGTGTAGTATATGTGCCCTAAACTCATCTGGTGTAGTATATGTGCCCTAAACTCATCTGGTGTAGTATATGTGCCCTAAACTCATCTGGTGTAGTATATGTGCCCTAAACTCATCTGGTATAGTATATGTGCCCTAAACTCATCTGGTGTAGTATATGTGCCCTAAACTCATCTGGTGTAGTATATGTGCCCTAAACTCATCTGGTGTAGTATATGTGCCCTAAACTCATCTGGTGTAGTATATGTGCCCTAAACTCATCTGGTGTAGTATATGTGCCCTAAACTCATCTGGTGTAGTATATGTGCCCTAAACTCATCTGGTGTAGCATATGTGCCCTAAACTCATCTGGTGTAGCATATGTGCCCTAAACTCATCTGGTGTAGCATATGTGCCCTAAACTCATCTGGTGTAGTATATGTGCCCTAAACTCATCTGGTGTAGCATATGTGCCCTAAACTCATCTGGTGTAGTATATGTGCCCTAAACTCATCTGGTGTAGTATATGTGCCCTAAACTCATCTGGTGTAGCATGTGTGCCCTAAACTCATCTGGTGTAGCATGTGTGCCCTAAACTCTTCTGGTGTAGTATATGTGCCCTAAACTCATCTGGTGTAGCATATGTGCCCTAAACTCTTCTGGTGTAGTATATGTGCCCTAAACTCATCTGGTATAGTATATGTGCCCTAAACTCATCTGGTGTAGTATATGTGCCCTAAACTCATCTGGTGTAGTATATGTGCCCTAAACTCATCTGGTATAGTATATGTGCCCTAAACTCATCTGGTGTAGTATATGTGCCCTAAACTCATCTGGTGTAGTATATGTGCCCTAAACTCATCTGGTGTAGTATATGTGCCCTAAACTCATCTGGTGTAGTATATGTGCCCTAAACTCATCTGGTGTAGTATATGTGCCCTAAATATGTGCCCTAAACTCATCTGGTGTAGTATATGTGCCCTAAACTCATCTGGTGTAGTATATGTGCCCTAAACTCATCTGGTGTAGCATATGTGCCCTAAACTCATCTGGTGTAGCATATGTGCCCTAAACTCATCTGGTGTAGTATATGTGCCCTAAACTCATCTGGTGTAGTATATGTGCCCTAAACTCATCTGGTGTAGTATATGTGCCCTAAACTCATCTGGTATAGTATATGTGCCCTAAACTCATCTGGTATAGTATATGTGCCCTAAACTCATCTGGTGTAGTATATGTGCCCTAAACTCATCTGGTGTAGTATATGTGCCCTAAATATGTGCCCTAAACTCATCTGGTGTAGTATATGTGCCCTAAACTCATCTGGTGTAGTATATGTGCCCTAAACTCATCTGGTGTAGTATATGTGCCCTAAACTCATCTGGTGTAGCATATGTGCCCTAAACTCATCTGGTGTAGCATATGTGCCCTAAACTCATCTGGTGTAGTATATGTGCCCTAAACTCATCTGGTATAGTATATGTGCCCTAAACTCATCTGGTGTAGTATATGTGCCCTAAACTCATCTGGTGTAGTATATGTGCCCTAAATATGTGCCCTAAACTCTTCTGGTGTAGTATATGTGCCCTAAACTCATCTGGTGTAGCATATGTGCCCTAAACTCATCTGGTATAGTATATGTGCCCTAAACTCATCTGGTGTAGTATATGTGCCCTAAACTCATCTGGTATAGTATATGTGCCCTAAACTCATCTGGTATAGTATATGTGCCCTAAACTCATCTGGTGTAGTATATGTGCCCTAAACTCATCTGGTGTAGTATATGTGCCCTAAATATGTGCCCTAAATATGTGCCCTAAACTCATCTGGTGTAGTATATGTGCCCTAAACTCATCTGGTGTAGCATATGTGCCCTAAACTCATCTGGTGTAGCATATGTGCCCTAAACTCATCTGGTGTAGCATATGTGCCCTAAACTCATCTGGTGTAGCATATGTGCCCTAAACTCATCTGGTGTAGCATATGTGCCCTAAACTCATCTGGTGTAGCATATGTGCCCTAAACTCATCTGGTGTAGCATATGTGCCCTAAATATGTGCCCTAAACTCATCTGGTGTAGTATATGTGCCCTAAACTCATCTGGTGTAGTATATGTGCCCTAAACTCATCTGGTGTAGTATATGTGCCCTAAACTCATCTGGTGTAGTATATGTGCCCTAAACTCATCTGGTGTAGCATATGTGCCCTAAACTCATCTGGTGTAGCATATGTGCCCTAAACTCATCTGGTGTAGTATATGTGCCCTAAACTCATCTGGTGTAGCATATGTGCCCTAAACTCATCTGGTGTAGTATATGTGCCCTAAACTCATCTGGTGTAGTATATGTGCCCTAAACTCATCTGGTGTAGCATATGTGCCCTAAACTCTTCTGGTGTAGTATATGTGCCCTAAACTCATCTGGTGTAGCATATGTGCCCTAAACTCTTCTGGTGTAGCATATGTGCCCTAAACTCATCTGGTGTAGTATATGTGCCCTAAACTCATCTGGTATAGTATATGTGCCCTAAACTCATCTGGTGTAGTATATGTGCCCTAAACTCATCTGGTGTAGTATATGTGCCCTAAACTCATCTGGTGTAGTATATGTGCCCTAAACTCATCTGGTGTAGCATATGTGCCCTAAACTCATCTGGTGTAGCATATGTGCCCTAAACTCATCTGGTGTAGTATATGTGCCCTAAACTCATCTGGTGTAGCATATGTGCCCTAAACTCATCTGGTGTAGTATATGTGCCCTAAACTCATCTGGTGTAGTATATGTGCCCTAAACTCATCTGGTATAGTATATGTTCCCTAAACTCATCTGGTGTAGTATATGTGCCCTAAACTCATCTGGTATAGTATATGTGCCCTAAACTCATCTGGTGTAGTATATGTGCCCTAAACTCATCTGGTATAGTATATGTGCCCTAAACTCATCTGGTGTAGTATATGTGCCCTAAATATGTGCCCTAAACTCATCTGGTGTAGTATATGTGCCCTAAACTCATCTGGTGTAGCATATGTGCCCTAAACTCATCTGGTGTAGCATATGTGCCCTAAACTCATCTGGTGTAGCATATGTGCCCTAAACTCATCTGGTGTAGTATATGTGCCCTAAACTCATCTGGTGTAGTATATGTGCCCTAAACTCATCTGGTGTAGTATATGTGCCCTAAACTCATCTGGTGTAGTATATTTGCCCTAAACTCTTCTGGTGTAGTATATGTGCCCTAAACTCATCTGGTGTAGTATATGTGCCCTAAACTCATCTGGTGTAGTATATATGCCCTAAACTCATCTGGTGTAGTATATGTGCCCTAAACTCATCTGGTGTAGTATATGTGCCCTAAACTCATCTGGTGTAGTATATGTGCCCTAAACTCATCTGGTGTAGTATATGTGCCCTAAACTCATCTGGTGTAGTATATGTGCCCTAAACTCATCTGGTGTAGCATATGTGCCCTAAACTCATCTGGTGTAGCATATGTGCCCTAAACTCATCTGGTGTAGCATATGTGCCCTAAACTAATCTGGTGTAGCATATGTGCCCTAAACTCATCTGGTGTAGCATATGTGCCCTAAACTCATCTGGTGTAGTATATGTGCCCTAAACTCATCTGGTGTAGTATATGTGCCCTAAACTCATCTGGTGTAGTATATGTGCCCTAAACTCATCTGGTGTAGTATATGTGCCCTAAACTCATCTGGTGTAGTATATGTGCCCTAAACTCATCTGGTGTAGTATATGTGCCCTAAACTCATCTGGTGTAGTATATGTGCCCTAAACTCATCTGGTGTAGTATATGTGTCCTAAATATGTGCCCTAAACTCATCTGGTGTAGCATCAGAAACAAAAGAATTGGCTAGCTTAAGTGCTCTAAGCTTGTCAAGTATATCGTCCAATGGGGTCTCTACCTGTAAAGCCTCTTCCAGAGACTCAAACCAGAAGGCCGCCGCAGCAGTGACTGGGACAATGCATGTAAGGGGCTGTAGAATAAAACCTTGTGAATAAACATTGTCTTAAAGTAACCCTCTAACTTTTTATCCATTGGATCTAAGAAAGCACAACTGTCCTCGACAGGGATAGTAGTACGCTTAGTTATTGGAAACAATTTCTTAAAAATAGGAGGGGGAGAGAACAGCACACCTGGTCTATCCCATTCCTTAGTAATAATTTCTGAAAATTTTTTAGGTATTGGAAAAACATCAGTGTTAACAGGCACTGCGTAGTATTTATCCAATCTGCACAATTTCTCTGGCACTGCAATTGTATCACAGTCATTCAGAGCAGCTAAAACCTCCCTGAGCAACACGCGGAGGTGTTCAAGCTTAAATTTAAAATGTTGACATATCAGAATCAGGTTGAATCCTCTTCCCTGAGTCAGAAAAATCACCCACAGAAAGAAGCTCTCCTTCCTCAGCTTCTGCATATTGTGAGGGGATATCAGACATAGCTACTAAAGCGTCAGTGTGCTCTGTATTTCTTCTAACTCCAGAGCTGTCTCGCTTTCCTCGTAACCCAGGTAGTCTGGATAATACGGCTGACAGTGTATTATCTGTGACTGCTGCCATGTCTTGTAAAGTAAACGCCATGGGTGCGCTAGATGTACTTGGCGCCTCTTGAGCGTGAGTCCCTTGAGCGGGATTCAAAGGTTCTGACACGTGGGGCGAGTTAGTCGGCATAACTTCCCCCTCGTCAGATTCCTCTGGTGATAAATTTTTTAAAGACAGAATATGGTCTTTATTACTTAAAGTGAAATCAGTACATTTGGTACACATTCTAAGAGGGGGTTCCACCATGGCTTCTAAACATAATGAACAAGGAGTTTCCTCTGTCAGACATGTTTAAACAGACTAGCAATGAGACCAGCAAGCTTGGAAAACACTTTAAAGCAAGTTAACAAGCAAAAAATAAAAATGGTACTGTGCCTTTAAGAAAAATAAAAAAGGTCAGAATTTGAAAAACAGTGAAAAAAAGCAGTAAATCAAACAAAATTTTTACAGTGTGTATAATAAGCTAACAGAGCATTGCACCCACTTGCAAATGGATGATTAACCCCTTAGTTTAAAAAAACGGATCAAAAAAACGAAATAGACGTTTTTTAACAGTCACAACAAACTGCCACAGCTTTGCTGTGGCCCTACCTTGCCATACAAACAACTTTGGAAAGCCTAAAAACCCTTCAGAGAGGTCCTATAGCATTCAGGGGACTCCTTCAGGGAAGCTGGATGTCTCAGTCTGCAAAAGTTAATGCGCACTTAGGCGTGAAATTAGGCCCCTCCCACTCATGTCTACACAGTGAGAGGCCTAAGAAAACTATTTCTAGGCAAATTTAAGCCAGCCATGTGGAAAAAAACATAATTTAGGTAAGAACTTACCTGATAAATTCATTTCTTTCATATTAGCAAGAGTCCATGAGCTAGTGACGTATGGGATATACATTCCTACCAGGAGGGGCAAAGTTTCCCAAACCTTAAAATGCCTATAAATACACCTCTCACCACACCCACAAATCAGTTTAACGTATAGCCAAGAAGTGGGGTGATAAAAAAGGAGCGAAAGCATCAAAAAAATAAGGAATTGGAATAATTGTGCTTTATACAAAAAATCATAACCACCACAAAAAAGGGTGGGCCTCATGGACTCTTGCTAATATGAAAGAAATGAATTTATCAGGTAAGTTCTTACATAAATTATGTTTCCTTTCATGTAATTAGCAAGAGTCCATGAGCTAGTGACGTATGGGATAATAAATACCCAAGATGTGGAACTTCCACGCAAGAGTCACTAGAGAGGGAGGGATAAAATAAAGACAGCCAATTCCTGCTGAAAATAATCCACTACCCAAATCAAAAAAGTTTCAATTTTTATAATGAAAAAAACTGAAAATATAAGCAGAAGAATCAAACTGAGACAGCTGCCTGAAGTACCATTCTACCAAAACTGCTTCTAAAGAAGAGAAAACATCAAAATGGTAGAACATAGTAAAAGTATGCAAAGAAGACCAAGTCATTGCTTTGCAAATCTGATCAACAGAAGCTTCATTCTTTAAAAAGCCCAGGAAGTAGAAACTTACCTAGTAGAATGAGCCGTAATCCTCCGAGACGGGAATCCACCCGACTCCAAATAAGCATGATGAATCAAAAGTTTAAGCAAGATGCCAAATAAATGGCAGAAGCCTTTTGACCTTCCTAACACCAGAAAAGATAACAAATATACTAGAAGACTATCTGAAATCTGAATAGCTTCAACATAAGATTTCAAAACTCTTACCATATCCAAAGAATGTAAGAATCTTACCAAAGAAGTCTTAGTAAAAGACAATAATTCCTCCCTAATGTTGATAGAAATCACAACTTTAGGTAAAAATTGAAATGAGGATAGCAAAAACCACCTTATCCTGATGAAAAAAATCAGAAAAAACATAATTTATGCTTACCTGATAAATTTATTTCTCTTGTAGTGTATCCAGTCCACGGATCATCCATTACTTATGGGATATTAACTCCTCCCCAACAGGAAGTGCAAGAGGATTCACCCAGCAGAGCTGCTATATAGCTCCTCCCCTAACTGCCATTACCAGTCATTCGACCGAAAACATGCAGAGAAAGGAAAACCATAGGGTACAGTGGTGACTGTAGTTTAATGGAAAAATTACCTGCCTTAAAGTGACAGGGCGGGCCGTGGACTGGATACACTACAAGAGAAATAAATTTATCAGGTAAGCATAAATTATGTTTTCTCTTGTTAAGTGTATCCAGTCCACGGATCATCCATTACTTATGGGATACCAATACCAAAGCTAAAGTACACGGATGACGGGAGGGACAGGCAGGCTCTTTATACGGAAGGAACCACTGCCTGAAGAACCTTTCTCCCAAAAACAGCCTCCGAAGAAGCAAAAGTGTCAAATTTGGAAAATTTGGAAAAAGTATGAAGAGAAGACCAAGTTGCAGCCTTGCAAATCTGTTCAACAGAAGCCTCATTCTTAAAGGCCCAAGTGGAAGCCACAGCTCTAGTAGAATGTGCTGTAATTCTTTCAGGAGGCTGCTGTCCAGCAGTCTCATAGGCTAACCGTATTATGCTACGAAGCCAAAAGGAGAGAGAGGTAGCCGAAGCTTTTTGACCTCTCCTCTGACCAGAATAAACGACAAACAGGGAAGACGTTTGTCGAAAATCCTTAGTTGCCTGTAGATAAAATTTCAGGGCACGGACTACATCTAGATTGTGTAGCAGACGTTCCTTTTTCGAAGAAGGATTAGGACACAAAGATGTAACCACAATCTCTTGATTGATATTCCTGTTAGTGACCACCTTAGGTAGGAACCCAGGTTTAGTACGCAGAACTACCTTGTCTGAATGAAAAATCAGATAAGGAGAATCACAATGTAAGGCAGATAACTCAGAGACTCTTCGAGCCGAGGAAATCGCCATTAAAAACAGAACTTTCCAAGATAACAACTTGATATCAATGGAATGAAGGGGTTCAAACGGAACCCCCTGTAAAACATTAAGAACTAAGTTCAAACTCCATGGTGGAGCAACAGTTTTAAACACAGGCTTGATCCTAGCTAAAGCCTGACAAAAAGCTTGAACGTCCGGAACTTCTGACAGACGTTTGTGTAAAAGAATGGACAGAGCTGAAATCTGTCCCTTTAAGGAACTAGCGGATAAACCCTTTTCTAAACCTTCTTGTAGAAAAGACAATATCCTCGGAATCCTAACCTTACTCCATGAGTAACTCTTGGATTCGCACCAATATAAGTATTTGCGCCATATCTTATGGTAAATCTTTCTGGTAACAGGCTTCCTAGCCTGTATTAAGGTATCAATAACTGACTCAGAAAAACCACGTTTTGATAAAATCAAGCGTTCAATTTCCAAGCAGTCAGCTTCAGAGAAATTAGATTTTGATGTTTGAAGGGACCCTGGATCAGAAGGTCCTGTTTCAGAGGTAGCGACCAAGGTGGACAGGATGACATGTCCACTAGATCTGCATACCAAGTCCTGCGTGGCCATGCAGGCGTTATTAGAATCACTGATGCTCTCTCCTGTTTGATTCTGGCAATCAATCGAGGAAGCATCGGGAAGGGTGGAAACACATAAGCCATCCCGAAGGTCCAAGGTGCTGTCAAAGCATCTATCAGAACCGCTCCCGGATCCCTGGATCTGGACCCGTAACGAGGAAGCTTGGCGTTCTGTCGAGACGCCATGAGATCTATCTCTGGTTTGCCCCAACGTCGAAGTATTTGGGCAAAGACCTCCGGATGAAGTTCCCACTCCCCCGGATGAAAAGTCTGACGACTTAAGAAATCCGCCTCCCAGTTCTCCACTCCCGGGATGTGGATTGCTGACAGGTGGCAAGAGTGAGACTCTGCCCAGCGAATTATCTTTGATACTTTCATCATTGCTAGGGAGCTTCTTGTCCCTCCCTGATGGTTGATGTAAGCTACAGTCGTGATGTTGTCCGACTGAAACCTGATGAACCCCCGAGTTGTTAACTGGGGCCAAGCCAGTAGGGCATTGAGAACTGCTCTCAATTCCAGAATGTTTATTGGTAGGAGACTCTCCTCCTGATTCCATTGTCCCTGAGCCTTCAGAGAATTCCAGACAGCGCCCCAACCTAGTAGGCTGGCGTCTGTTGTTACAATTGTCCAGTCCGGCCTGCTGAATGGCATCCCCCTGGACAGATGTGGCCGAGAAAGCCACCATAGAAGAGAATTTCTGGTCTCTTGATCCAGATTCAGAGTAGGGGACAAGTCTGAGTAATCCCCATTCCACTGACTTAGCATGCACAATTGCAGCGGTCTGAGATGTAGACGTGCAAAGGGTACTATGTCCATTGCTGCTACCATTAAGCCGATCACCTCCATGCATTGAGCTACTGACGGGTGTTGAATGGAATGAAGGACACGGCATGCATTTTGAAGCTTTGTTAACCTGTCTTCTGTCAGGTAAATCTTCATTTCTACAGAATCTATAAGAGTCCCCAAGAAGGGAACTCTTGTGAGTGGAAAGAGAGAACTCTTCTTTTCGTTCACCTTCCATCCATGCGACCTTAGAAATGCCAGTACTAACTCTGTATGAGACTTGGCAGTTTGAAAGCTTGAAGCTTGTATCAGAATGTCGTCTAGGTACGGAGCTACCGCAATTCCTCGCGGTCTTAGTACCGCCAGAAGAACACCCAGAACCTTTGTGAAGATTCTCGGAGCCGTAGCCAATCCGAATGGAAGAGCTACAAACTGGTAATGCCTGTCTAGAAAGGCAAACCTTAGATACCGGTAATGATCTTTGTGAATCGGTATGTGAAGGTAAGCATCCTTTAAATCCACTGTGGTCATGTACTGACCCTCTTGGATCATGGGTAAAATTGTCCGAATAGTTTCCATTTTGAAAGATGGAACTCTTAGGAATTTGTTTAGGATCTTTAAATCCAAGATTGGCCTGAAAGTTCCCTCTTTTTTGGGAACCACAAACAGATTTGAGTAAAACCCTTGTCCTTGTTCCGACCGCGGAACCGGATGGATCACTCCCATTAATAAAAGATCTTGTACGCAGCGTAGAAACGCCTCTTTCTTTATTTGGTTTGTTGACAACCTTGACAGATGAAATCTCCCTCTTGGGGGAGAGAATTTGAAGTCTAGAAGGTATCCCTGAGATATGATCTCTAACGCCCAGGGATCCTGGACATCTCTTGCCCATGGCCTGCTTGCCCTTGTTCCAGGACTGGTTAGGTCTCCAGCCTTGTCTGTAGCGAGCAACAGCTCCTTCCTGTTTTGGTGCAGAGGAAGTTGATGCTGCTCCTGCTTTGAAATTACGAAAGGAACGAAAATTAGACTGTCTAGCCTTAGGTTTGGCTCTGTCTTGAGGCAGGGCATGGCCTTTACCTCCTGTAATGTCAGCGATAATTTCTTTCAACCCGGGCCCGAATAAGGTCTGCCCTTTGAAAGGTATATTAAGCAATTTAGATTTAGAAGTAACGTCAGCTGACCAGGATTTTAGCCACAGTGCTCTGCGTGCCTGAATGGCGAATCCGGAATTCTTAGCCGTAAGTTTAGTTAAATGTACTACGGCATCTGAAATAAATGAGTTAGCTAACTTAAGGGCTTTAAGCTTGTGTGTAATCTCATCTAATGGAGCTGATTCAAGTGTCTCTTCCAGAGACTCAAACCAAAATGCTGCTGCAGCCGTGACAGGCGCAATGCATGCAAGAGGTTGCAATATAAAACCTTGTTGAACAAACATTTTCTTAAGGTAACCCTCTAACTTTTTATCCATTGGATCTGAAAAGGCACAGCTATCCTCCACCGGGATAGTGGTACGCTTAGCTAAAGTAGAAACTGCTCCCTCCACCTTAGGGACCGTTTGCCATAAGTCCCGTGTGGTGGCGTCTATTGGAAACATCTTTCTAAATATCGGAGGGGGTGAGAACGGCACACCGGGTCTATCCCACTCCTTAGTAACAATTTCAGTAAGTCTCTTAGGTATAGGAAAAACGTCAGTACTCGCCGGTACCGCAAAATATTTATCCAACCTACACATTTTCTCTGGTATTGCAACTGTGTTACAATCATTCAGAGCCGCTAACACCTCCCCTAGTAATACACGGAGGTTTTCCAGCTTAAATTTAAAATTTGAAATATCTGAATCCAGTTTGTTTGGATCAGAACCGTCACCCGCAGAATGAAGCTCTCCGTTCTCATGTTCTGCAAATTGTGACGCAGTGTCTGACATGGCCCTAATATTATCAGCGCACTCTGTTCTCACCCCAGAGTGATCACGCTTACCTCTTAGTTCTGGTAATTTAGCCAAAACTTCAGTCATAACAGTAGCCATATCCTGTAATGTGATTTGTAATGGCCGCCCAGATGTACTCGGCGCTACAATATCACGCACCTCCCGAGCGGGAGATGCAGGTACTGACACGTGAGGCGAGTTAGTCGGCATAACTCTCCCCTCGTTGTTTGGTGAAATATGTTCAATTTGTACAGATTGACTTTTATTTAAAGTAGCATCAATACAGTTAGTACATACATTTCTATTGGGCTCCACTTTGGCTTTAGCACATATAGCACAGATATCTTCCTCTGAATCAGACATGTTTAACACACTAGCAAATAAACTAGCAACTTGGAAATACTTTTCAAGTAATTTACTATAATATGAAAACGTACTGTGCCTATAAGAAGCACAGAAAAAGTTATGACAGTTGAAAATTAATAAACTGAAAAGTTATAGCATCAAATCTTTGTAAAAAACACAATTTTAGCAAAGGATTGCTCCCATTAGCAAAGGATAACTAACCCTGATAGCAGAAAAAAAAATACAGAAATAAACGTTTTTTTATCACAGTCAACTACAATCTCACAGCTCTGCTGTGAGTGATTACCTCCCTCAAAACAAGTTTTGAAGACCCCTGAGTTCTGTAGAGATGAACCGGATCATGCAGGGAAGACAATAAACTTCTGACTGAATTTTTTGATGCGTAGCAAAAGCACCAAAAAAGGTCCCTCCCCCTCACACATAACAGTGAGAGAGATCAGTAAACTGTCATAAATTAAATAAAACGACTGCCAAGTGGAAAAAAATAGTGCCCAAAACATTTTTTCACCCAGTACCTCAGAAAATTAAACGATTTTACATGCCAGCAAAAAACGTTTAACATTAATAAATTGAGTGTTATTAAAAAGCCTGTTGCTAGTCCCTGCAAATTAGGCTAAAGTTTTATGCATACAGTATAATTCCAGTGAAGTGCCATTCCCCAGAATACTGAAGTGTAAAATATACATACATGACAGCCTGATACCAGTTGCTGCTACTGCATTTAAGGCTGAGTTTACATTATATCGGTATGGCAGAATTTTCTCATCAATTCCATTGTCAGAAAATAATAAGCTGCTACATACCTCTTTGCAGATTAATCTGCCCGCTGTCCCCTGATCTGAAGTTTACCTCTCCTCAGATGGCCGAGAAACAGCAATATGATCTTAACTACTCCGGCTAAAATCATAGAAAAACTCAGGTAGATTCTTCTTCAAATTCTACCAGAGAAGGAATAACACACTCCGGTGCTATTATAAAATAACAAACTTTTGATTGAAGGTATGAAACTAAGTATAATCACCACAGTCCTCTCACACATCCTATCTATTCGTTGGGTGCAAGAGAATGACTGGTAATGGCAGTTAGGGGAGGAGCTATATAGCAGCTCTGCTGGGTGAATCCTCTTGCACTTCCTGTTGGGGAGGAGTTAATATCCCATAAGTAATGGATGATCCGTGGACTGGATACACTTAACAAGAGAAAGACTCACAAGAAAGAACAGATAATTAAAAATTGTTCTAGCTGAAGAGATGTCTAAAAAGAACAATACTTTCCCTGAAAGTAAATAATGTCTAGAGAAAACATATGTTTAAAATAGAAGAGCCTGTAAAGCCTTTAGAACCAAATTAAAACTCCAAGGAGGAGAAATTGGCTTAATGACAGGTTTGATAAGAACCAAAGCCTGAACAAAATAATGAATAACAGGAAGGAACACTGCCTTACCCTGATGAAAAATTAGAAAAGGAGATCCACAAGAAAGAGCAGAAAACTCAGAAACTCTTCTAGCAGAAGAGATAACCAAAAGGAACAATACTTTCCAAGAAAGTAATTTTAATGTCCAGAGAACGCAAAGGTTCAAACGGAGGAGCCTGTAAAACCCTCAGTACCAAATTGAGACTCCAAGGAGGAGATATTGACTTAATGACAGGCTTGATACAAACCAAAGCCTGCACAAAACAATGAATATCAGAATGAATAGCAATCTTTCTGTGAAAAAGAACAGAAAGAGTAGAGATTTGTCCTTTCAAATAACTTGCAGACAAAACCAACCTGAAAAATTGTAAAATTCTAGGAATTCTAAAAGAATGCCAAAAGAATTTATGAGAAGAACACCAAGAAATGAAAGTCTTCCAAACTCGATAATAAATCTTTCTAGAGACAGATTTACAAACCTGTAACATAGTATTAATCACTGAGTCAGAGGAACCTCTATGACTAAGAATCAAACGTTCAATCTCCATATCTTCAATTTAAAGGATTTGAGATCCTGATGGAAAAATGGGCCTTGAGATAAAAGGTCTGGTCTTAAAGGAAATGTCCAAGGTTGGCAACTGGCCATCCGAATGAGATCCGCATACCAAAACCTGTGAGGCCATGCTGGAACCACCAGCAGTACAAACAAACGCTCCATTAGAATTTTTGAAGAACTAGAGGCGAAAGATAGAATGATAATTCCAAGGAAGTGTCAAAGCATACTCTACTAACGCCTGAGGATCCCCGGACCTGAAATAGGCCCCTGGGAAATTCCTTGTTAAGACGAGAGGCCAACAGATCTATTTCTGGAAGCCCTCACATCTGAAAAATTGAAAAACATATCTGGGTAAAGACCATTCTCCCGGATGTAAAGCTTGATTAACAGAGATAATCCGCTTCCCAAACGTCTATACCTGGGAAAAGGACCCCAGAATTTAGATAGGAGCTGGATTTAGCCCAAGCAAATATCCGAGATACTTTGTCACAGTCTAAAGACTGATAGTCACACCCTGATGATTGACATACACCACAGATGTGATAATGTCTGAAAAAAACAATAAACGTCTCTTCTTCAAAAGAAACCAACTGAAGAACTCTGGGAATGCACAGAGTTCCAAATATCAAATGGTAATCTCGCCTCCTGAGATTTCCAAACCCCTTGTGCTGACAGAGAACCTCAGACAGCCTCCCAACCTAAAAGACTCGCATCTATAGAGATCATGGTCCAGGTTGAAAGAATCGAAGAGACCTGTAGAACTAAATGATGGTGATCTTAACCACCGAATCAAAGATAGATAAACATAGAATTCGAAGATTTAAAAAGTGAAATCCTAGAATCCCTGCACCATTATGCAGCATAAAAAAACTGGAAAGGTTTTCTATGAAAATGAGCAAAGGAAAATTAATCCAATGCTGCAGCCATAAGACCTAAATTTCCATGCATATATAGCAACTGAAGGAAATAATAGAGACTGAAGGTACCGACAGACGGAACCCAATAAGAAAAAAATCACTTATCTGTTAAAGACAAAGACAGTGACACAATCTATCTGGAAACCTAAAAAAGGTGACCCTTGTGTGAGGAATCAAGAGCTTTTGATAAAAAGATCCTCTAACCATGTCTTGAAAAAACAAAATTGAATCATATGAGATTCCGTAGTCTCAGAAAATAAAAATAATCTGAATGAAAACAGAAATGAAGATATGCATCTATTGTATCTAATGAAAACAAATAATGCTATCAAAAAAAGTCAGAATAGACCATATAAATACCAATCTAAAAGATGGTACATTTACATAATAAAAAGATTTTCTATCTTTGGAACAATGAATAGTTTGAATAAAACCCCAAAACCCAGATCCTAAAAATGGAACTGGAATAAATACTCCAGAAGATTCCAGATCTGAGCAGCGCTTGATCCTCAACAGGTGATCAACCGCACTTCAACATTACCCAAAATATATGGGACTGAAACACCTTAAGGAAAGTATTAGCCTTACTGGAATATAATAGAGAGAAAAAGACTTCTCACAGACGGTTTTACTTCAAATTTTATTTTGTACCCAAAATCTAAGAATTTTGGACCGAATAGAACCAAAAAAACTTCTAAATAAAAACATGTTACTTGGGTAAGAATTTAGAATTTTGTTCTTTAGTAAGAACAACCAAACTAAAATAAGCTTAAAGTTTTAGTCTAAGAACTTAATCTTGAAGCCCAGAGTAACAGTTAAGAATTGAATCCAATATGAATCAAATAATTGATTATCTTGGAAAAAAAGAAATAAGGATTTTTCAGAAATCCCAAAATTTCTTTTAGCTAAAAACAGCTAAAGACATAGATTAAACCTCATTTGTGAAAATATTCAATAAAAATGAAGAAACAAATAAAATTATTAGCATGTTAATTCAGTTAAGGGACCAGAACACACCGGACTTGCATAAACAAAAATGCAAGACAAATGCAACAGCACCCAGTCTGAACCTCAAATGAGCAGTAGACTTTGTCCCTTAACAATGCTAAATAATACATAATCTGATACTTGATCTGTAAAGTAAACAGAAAAAAATGGAGCAAAAACAACATCATCCAAATAAATTACAGGTCCAAGAAAAGTACCTGAAAATAAAAAAATTTCCTTAAATAGGATACAACCATTTAAAAAGAAAATAAATACTATTTTGCTATAGAAACAATAGCATAAGTTAGCAGGAGTAGAGATAGCCCCATTAAATTGGAGAACCCTCAAAATTGAATTTAACTGCCGGCAAAGAATATAATTTAAAACCTTTGAAGAAAATTGTCAGCCTATTCCATTCCCTAGTATGAAGGAATGGAAAAAAACCTCTGAAGACACAGAAGATAAAATAAGCAGAAATAAAATGTTAGCTAGTTTTGAAAAAGAACTAGTTACCTCAATATCCAAAATAATCAACACCTTTTCAACGAAAAACAAATGTACTCTAATAAAAAATAAAAAAGTAGATTTGTTAGTGTCAATATCTGATGAAGAAAAGTTCTGAAAGAGAAAAAACATCATCAGAGAAGGATAATTCAGTATGTTGTTGGTCATTTGAAACTTCATAAAAAAGAAGTTTGAAAAAGACCTAAAAATTTTTTAATAGAAGGCGCAAAGTCAGACAAAGCCTTAACCTAGAATCAGAAAAATATTCTTATAAATTTTCTAAGTATATCTTGTACATAAGATGTAAAAAGAAAAGCAATACATAAAGCATAAATACTAATGGATTCTGCATGTAAAAGTTTATCATGATAACTTATTACAAACCATAGCTAAAGATAAAGATTCATAACATTTAAAATAAAGGAACTTAGCTTTGGTAGGACTTCTTAGTCAACAGGAATCCCTCAGTATGTTCTGATCCAGGAATAATTTATGGAAAATCTTGCAATATGTAATAGAAAAAAACAACATATAAAGCAAAATTATCAAATTCCTTAAATGACAGTTTCAGGAATGGAGAAAAAATGCAAAACAAACAAGCTTCTAGCAACCAGAAGCAGCAAAAAAGTGAGACTTAAATAATGTGAAAAAAAGTGGCGCCAAGTATGGCACCCACATTTTTTGGCGCCAAGTATGACGCCCACACTTTTTGGCGCAAAAAAAGTCTGTAACACACATGCATCAAAAATGACGCAACCACGTGTAAACTTCCGGCGTCAACTATGGCGCCGGAAATGACAACATTTTGCGCCAAAAAAGTTCGCGCCAAGAATGACGCAATCAATTGAAGCATTTTCTGCCCCCGCGAGCCTAACAGCCGCAATGAAAAAAGTCAATTAGAAAATGTATTTAAGGTAAGAAAAAATATTCTATTCATATGCATTTTCCCAAATAATGAAACTGACAGTCTGAAAGAAGGAATACTGATTATCCTGAATCATGGCAAATATAAGTTTAAAGACATATTTAGAACTTTACGTATAAAGTGCCCAACCATAGCTTAGAGTGTCACAAAAAATAAGACTTACTTACCCCAGGACACTCATCTACATATAGCAGATAGCCAAACCAGTACTGAAACGAGAATCAGTAGAGGTAATGGTATATAAGAGTATATCGTCGATCTGAAAAGGGAGGTAAGAGATGAATCTCTACGACCGATAACAGAGAACCTATGAAATAGATCCCGTAGAAGGAGACCATTGAATTCAAATAGGCAATACTCTCTTCACATCCCTCTGACATTCACTGCACTCTGAGAGGAAAACCGGGCTCCAGCCTGCTGTGAAGTGCATATCAACGTAGAATCTAGCACAAACTTACTTAACCACCTCCACGGGAGGCAAAGTTTGTAAAAACTGAATTGTGGGTGTGGTGAGGGGTGTATTTATAGGCATTTTAAGGTTTGGGAAACTTTGCCCCTCCTGGTAGGACTGTATATCCCATACGTCACTAGCTCATGGACTCTTGCTAATTACATGAAAGAAAACTGGGCCCCAATAAAGTTTTATCACCAAAAAAAACATAAAAAAACGTTTAAGCACTCCCAGCAAACGTTTTATATGACAGGAATTGAAAAATAATAAGAGTATTACCTCTAACAGTAAGCATGATACTAATCGTTATTAAATCACTGTAATCAGGCTTACCTTAAATAAATCTGGTATCAACAGCATTTTCTAGCATTTACATTTCTCTAGAAAAAACATAATTTATGCTTACCTGATAAATTTATTCTCTTGTAGTGTATTCAGTCCACGGGTCATCCATTACTTATGGGATATATTCCCTTCCCAACAGGAAGTTGCAAGAGGATCACCCAAAGCAGAGCTGCTATATAGCTCCTCCCCTCACATGTCATATCCAGTCATTCGACCGAAACAAGACAAGAAAGGAGAAACCATAGGGTGCAGTGGTGACTGGAGTTTTAATTAAAATTTAGATCTGCCTTAAAGACAGGGCCGGCCGTGGACTGAATACACTACAAGAGAAATAAATTTATCAGGTAAGCATAAATTATGTTTTCTCTTGTTAAGTGTATT